>NC_056725.1:265378172-265678172 GCF_019279795.1 Protopterus annectens | reverse complement strand
AAAATTTGAAACATAGCCTATAGGAGGGTGTATCTTCTTCTCCTTTCAGCTTTTCCCGGTAAGGGGTCACCACAGTGGATCAACTGTCTGCTCATGATTGGCAGTGGAGTTTTACAGTGTCAAGTTGCCAGCCCAGCAACCAACCATCCACAGAAGGCACACCAATGCACACAGTCACACCTAGGTCCAATTTAGAGTGTCCAATCCACCTACAGCATGTCTTTGGGATGTGGGAGGAAACCGGAGCACCTAGAGGAAACCCACGCGACCACAGGGAGGACACCCAGACTCCACACAGAAGGCACCCCAGTCGAGGATTGAACCAGAGAACCTCTTGCTGTGAGACGGCAATGCTAACCGCTGCACCACCATGGCCACCCAGGAGGGTGTATAACACTCTAAAATCTTAGATTTTAAAGAAATTATGAGAGACATGCTTTAGTAAAATCAAAGATTTTGCAACTTTGATACAGAGAATATCTAATAAAATAATAAACGATGGTACGGAGAATATCTAATAAAATAATAAAATATGGTACTACTGTCTTGAAAAAAGGATATATATTTAATTTATAAAGTGAAAGTGCATTTAAGAAAATGTTAGAAGTGTTGCATCTCTTTCCTGAACAAACGTTATTAAATGCATTGATGTCAAAGCTGGGAATAGAGAATAATGGCTGTCAGCAATGAGATCTCTAACATATTTTGCTCAGTAGGATACCGCTGACAGCAAATTCTCAGCAGGGCCTCTTAAAGTCAGACATACTTTAAAGCAGTGCTACATTTTCTTACAAGAACTACTGTTATCAGGGGACGTTCTGTCTTCACATCAAGGTATTTGTTTTGACACTGTACATTGTTAGGTTTCCACAAGTCTCAGCTGATCTTTGTGACTAAATAAAAACCTTTATGAACACTGTAGGTTTGCTGGCTTTAATGCATGTCAGTCATAGTTCTTCTGTGATACACAGTGACCATGAGTTAAGTAGCTATAAATGTAATAATGCATCAATAATGTATGATAATTATGGATTATTTCACTTACCATTCAATTTTAGACCGTAGGTGACAATAACACAGATTCTAATTAATCCCAGTGGGATCTTCTCGATTTCAATTTAATTTGCCTGCAAAGCAGGCATGCTTTTAACCTTTCCCAGTGCTTTGCTTTAATTGCAACATATATTTGTGATGCAGCTATTATTTACTATTTTATTACATACCTTATTTAAGAATATTATAATTCTCTAGTTTTATACAAATGAAAGTCCAAAGAATATCATCTTTAATAGCACTGCATGGAAACAATTGTCTAAGTCAGGTTTTTCCTGAATTTCTTATTGAAGTTCAGTCTCATCATTCAGACTTGTATGACTACTGTTGCTGACTACTTTACCACAATTGCAAATAAAAGATAACAGACATCAGAACAAAAAGAAGCAGGGTTTTCATTCTCATACATTTGATGACTCTATATGAGTTACACAAGTGGCGGTATGAGTCAGTGTACTGAGCTGCATATTAATTTGCATAACACTTTCCAATATGTCTATACACTGATTGTCATAATTTGTACTGTATGACCACTTGCTGATGTACCTACAGAATGATGAACTGCATATTGGCCAACAGGTATGGAAACTGCTGGTCCAAAATAAAGATGCAAAGATCCTCATGATCCAATATTTATGAAGTTAACAAAGTATTAAATACATAGTTTAGTGTATCAGAAACAAAGAATTTGAATTTGCTTGAATCATGACCAAAAATAAATCATACTTAAAGCAGAAGGTCACCTGACCTTGATATACGATTGTTACTCTTGGCTATGTGAGTTTGCAGTTCATACAGTCTGAAGTTCTGTCATCACAGCAATATGCATAAGATGTAAGTGAGTTGTGAAGCATTACACAACATAGGACTACAGTACAGCAAAATAAAAATGACCATTTCCATATGATATAGCTTCTATGCAGCATGCAGTATGCTCAGAAACAAATTGATGACATAGAGGTGGAAATAGTTACAAACTGTGATTGTATGACAACTGAGAATGGCAGTGTGGCTCAACTGGTTCAGTATACCCTCCATTCCAGCCCCTTCAACATGACAGATGTTTTTTTTTAAGCTTATATTATTAACCGTGTGTGTGTGTGTGTGTGTGTGTGTGTGTGTGTGTGTGTGTGTGTGTGTGTGTGTGTGTGTGTGTGTGTGTGTGTGTGTGTGTGTGTGTGTGTGTGTGTGTGTGTGTGTGTGTGTGTGTGTGTGTGCACATGTGCAAGTATGCATATCTGCTTTGCCTTAAATTGTTGTTCATCTCAAGAAAAGTCATGCTTTTGCAGTCGATTCTTATGTGATGGTCTTATTCTAGTTCAAAATATTACTGCAGTATAGCTTATATCATGTGTATAAGCATGTATCTATATCTATATTTATATGTATATCTATATGCATATCTCTATGTATGTCTCTATGTATATCTCTTTGGTTATATCTTTCAGCCAGATGCAATAAAGCCTACATGGTCTGTTTACACCATGTGCATATCGTGCCACAACGCACAGTGGGGCACTGTTTTGGATTCAATAAGTGGCTCTACACATTGTGTGGAGCCAAGTACAGCTGCACAAACAAGGTAAACACTGTGTCATGTAAATTATAGAATAAGCAGCTGAATTATAAGCTATTCAACCAATACAAGATGGAGAAGCTATTCAATAAACTATAAAGCAACCATACATACTCATTGCTGGTTTTCCCTGTGAATTGCAAAACCTATTGGCATAGTTATAGAAAGGATAAGGAGTCCACACAATGTTCGGGGCTGCTGTTGCTTTAATTCATGTGTATGTGCAACAGGTTGAAGTCTATGCTGCGGGTGCTGCTAACAAACCAAGGCCAAAAAGGAGAAGAGTTTTCAGACCCTGGATAACTTATCACAATCTACATGATGTGGTAATTGTCGAGTGCTACAGGGTGGACAGAATCACACTACAGGAACTCGTTAACCGCTGTTGTCCTCATCTCAGAGCCAGGAAAACCTGAGACGAACCCATCCCACTGGAGAAAATGGTATGTGTAGCACTTAGAATTTTAGCTACAGGTACCTTTTACAAACCAAGAGGGGACATTCAGGGGGTGTCACAGGCATCAGCATCCAGGATCCTCCATCAGTTCTTGAATGCTAGTGATCACATATATTATCCTGTACTCCTGAAGATAGAGCCAGAAATATGCCGGAGTTCTACCCTGTAGCACACTACCCTGAAGTACTGGGTGACATAGATTGCACACATGTAGAAATTAGGGCACCACTTGAGAGAACAGGAAAGGCTCTATATTAATAGAAAGGGTTTCAACTCTATTATCTGCCAAGTAATGTATAATGAAAGGGAATCATCTTGAATGTGTGTGCTGGCAACCCAGGTAGTTACCTTGAATCACATATCTGGTACACCTCCCAACTGTATTATATGTTCACTAGGGGGGATTTCCCACAGGATCATTTACTGGGGGTTGCAGGTTATGCACTGGAACTGGAACCAGGACTGACAACACGCATCAGAAATGCACATACACCTGCTGCCGAATGCCATAATGAAGCACACACTCAAACCTGAAATATCATAGATTGTATGTTTGGGCTGCTGAATTCACAGTTCTTGTGCCTGGATACATGTGGGAGAGCCCTGCAGTACAATCCATGGACATGTACAGAAATATTAACAGTATGCGCCATGCTACAAAACATCTTCCTGAGAGAACAGCTTCAGCGGGATCAACAAGGGGATGGGGCACACATCCCATCACTAACGGCAAGGTCACCACAGCCACATGTAGGTGAGGAGTCAGAGGGGGAACCAGCAGCAACCGTGGGTGCAGGCAGACATAGGCATGCTCAATATGCCCTTACATTGGCTAAGAAAAAATGCACAGTACACTCACTCAACACTTATGGGCCTAAAACCTTCCTCCTACACACATACATATAGTAATATTGATGCCAGGCAATGCTCACAACCTTTACCTGCTCATGTATTGATTGTGTACTGCTTGTATCATTCAGAGTCAACCCTGAACTGTTGCAACTGTTGGATTTACAAGGTAAATGCTAAACCTGCAGTGCATTGTGTAATAATATGAATGTCTGGCATATCCTTGCATGTTGTTAATTGGTAGTCTATGCAAGTAAATGGTGGGAGATTTGTACAGCAATTACCTTAACATGTGGCAGCGGAGACCTATTTGACTTATATGTGTCCCTTATTTAGTAGTAGGCCTCAGGCATCAAAGATTCACACAGTCATACCTCTCAAAAGTAGTGATGGTCACTGCATGCCCTCAGTTTAGCATGATACATTTGTGCTGGAAAATCATTAAAGAGAGAAATTAGAAATTAATGATACAAATTTTAGTTTCAGACTTCACAACCAACCCTCACAGGATCATTAACAATAAAGATGGAAAAATGATGATGCTATCAACTGACTAACTTTCTATGACCAGTATAAGTCAAAGGTACAATTACCAATTCAACATCACACATGCAAATATACTAAGCACTAAGTCTGCTATGCACCCTGAGCATCAGACACAAAGCAATGTATCCCTGAATCTAAAACTTACAAAACAGGGATGTGGCACAGTTATCATCACTTGGACAGGGTGTTGTTTGGGGGGGGGGTGGAGGGGCAGGAAGCTTAGGCTGACAAAAAACGTCAGTAAGTGTGTGTGAGTAAGAAAGAGAAGCAGGCAAACATTTGGATAAAGGGACATATGGCCAATGAGACAAAATTAGTTTTAAGCTTCACAGCTGAAACATGTGACTGCTGTGTGTCTGTATGGGTCCTCCAGGTGAAATTGGTGTGAGACCCTGCATGAACCAAGCCAAGTTCTACATCTTGGTATGTCAGGTAGGTGCGAGCCATGCATGGTAGAGGTGGCAGTTCATTGTTGTTGTACCCGACCACGAGAACTGGTTCTGCCAGAAGTTGCACTGGCATGTCCACACCCACAATCAGATGCACTGCTGCTGCCTGAACATGACTGATGTCTGCTAGATGAGCTCCCTACATGAGGATGCCCAGGACCACAACCTCATAGACTGCCATGTTTTGGTGTGGACAGCTCCACCACTGATAGAGCAGTGGAAATACTGCCACTATCAGAGCGTGATTGGGTATGGCATGTTGACTAACAGCAGATGATGTGGCTGACGTATGCCCATGAGGATGCCATCTGCCTCCTAGCAGACATTCCATCACAGACACTGCTCATTCTAACATATCATTCATTCGATCCATTGAATCAACAACATGGTGGAGGTAGTCATGAATGTCACCCTGTGCCACATCTATAACCCTAAGAATTTCTCTAGAGCACCTATGGAAATGTGCCTGTGCCTCCATGATGGCCCTAAATATATATTGAGTGGTATAGGAAGAGACACCTGGATCAGGCGGAGAATGGATGGCAGGCCTTCTCCAAAACAACCTTCTTGCATAGCATCTCACCTGCACTTTGGTTAGGCCAGAGTCAACAGATACTGAAGCTGCAGAAAACACACTTCCCTGATCAATTGTCTTGTCTCTACCTGTGCAATATTGGCGGGCTCACTGGAATGGGTAGGCTTAGACCTACTGGCTGTGACAGATGCAATTTCAGGGGATGGCTGTGTGTCAATCTCAGTGTCAGATTCAACCTCTGCATCCCCTGACTGTGCCACTGTTTGGCCACCATCAACATTAGAATCTGCTGATACTCTGACATTAGGTGGTAGAAGTCCCACACTTCCACTCTCAGGATCACCTGCGATAATAAGCAACAGGCACAGGAACAAGTAATGCCTAAATTACTATAGTTCAATATATTCTAACAAAATAAAAGTAGTGTCATTATTAGGCAGTGCAGCAATACACAAAACAGTCTTGACATCAGCATCATACAGTAAAATATTTTTTTAACTGCTCATCAGTACTGACATAAAAATGTTTGGCTTACCATGTGCAGATGATGGTATGCTGCCTATGTTGGATGGTCCTGGAAGAAGTTAAGCAAAAGGTAAGGACAACATCATAACAATTAACAGTAACACTTTTTCCCCTTTATATGTCCATCAGCTATACTTTCAATAAGAACCTGGATGACAATTCCAGCCTAAGCCCATGTGTAATCAATCAGAATGTGTTGTTAACTGTAGCAATCTTCAATCCCCACAAAACAAAATTCTAGTAAAACAAAAGTAACATATTGATTTAAATTGTTTTACTGTACAACAGTATTTAACAACTGAGATATAAAAGCCTACCTGGAAGATCCTCCTGGGGCTTACTTGCTGTCCCTGAAAATGTACCACCATTGTCAAGGACATGCTATTCTGCACTTCCCTGGGAGCTGTCTGGATCCCTGACCGTGGACAGGAACTCCTCATTTGCTATTAGTGGTTGCTCTGTAGCAGGCTTCCCAGTATCCATCCAATCACAGCCCACTGCAGCTGCTCTCCTTCGTGCAGATGAGATGATGTCAGTGGTCCTATGGTGCACCTGATCATATGTCCTGCTGTGTCCACCTACTGTATTCATGTCTGCAACTATCTGCTGCCAAATTTGCATTCTGTCTGACTTGTCTCTCCACGTCCCCTCTCAAGCAGTTGTATGCAGAATGATTTCAGTTACTTGCTCCAAAGGTGTTTGTGTGGCAAAGAGGGATAAGGCACCCTTACTGTGTCCTAAAATTTCATTGGAGTGAGAGTTAAAATCCAGACCAAGTATACTAACATTTTGTAGTGTGTATGTCACAGATTGCTTTTACTCATTTCAAATACTTTATTTTTTTGGGGGGACAGCATTTGCATGATGTGCAGCTTAGAGCAAAAAGGGGAAATGAAGAAAAATGAATGTCAGGTTTGCTGTACTTATCTCATTTTTGCGAAGCGTAGCAGTGCACCAACTTGGACTAGTGACCCACCCAAGAAGCAGAAAGAACACCTAAAGAACACCTGCAAATAGGGCATCTGTAAAAGGGCAAAGATCAAAAACAATACATTGTTGCAATTTCTGTTTTCCATTACACAACTTCACTTAGAATACCTCTTAAATGTACCACATTATGAGGAACGTACCTCATTTGGGGTCTTAAAAAGTTCATGTTCCTCAAAGTTCCTCAAAGTTCCACATTGAAAGAGTCTGTCACACATTCAGTGTTAGGAATTTTTTTAAGTGAAATCCATGGTAAATAGAAAGTAATCATATTAATTCATTAAATGATCTTCTTTATGAGTAAAACCAGCATATTTTGACCATCCTATGACCTTCCTAGTTGAAGTTGTTAGCAAGCCATTAGTATATGTTCCACATTTTGCCCATTTGTTCCACATTATGAAGGTGAGTGTTCCTCATTTTGGCAATGTAAGGTTGAGAGCTATGTCACTTAGTGGCATTGTGTGTCAGTTAGCAAGGTTCCCCAACAACTGCAGCCATCAAACACCTACATACAGGACTTAGACCGCCAATAATTGAAACCGGATACATTCAATTACTTCTACTGGGCACCACACAAACACACTAAGAGGAGCTGCATGAAGGTTAACACAGCAAACTTAAGAATTATCAGGAAATTAGGAAATGTCATGTAACTAGCCCTGTGGCAGCAGTTTTAAGTGTAGGTCTAGAGTTGGGTTCTAGTACAGGGTGTGCAACCTATTTTTCCTGTTGTGACAGTGCAGTTTATAGCAATGAACTGAAAAATAGAGAAGCAGTATTTCAACCTTCTTGTGGCAACAGGTGTAAGTGTAGGACTAACATACACATGGACCTGTGTTCTAACACAGGATATCCCATGTACTTTACTGTTGTTCCACTTCCCATTATATTCAATCTCACTTATAATACACTTTAGATAGTAGAGCTGATATGAATTATATGTATGAAGAATGAGGCAACATTATTGTGTTTTCAGATTTATGACTGAGGGTATTCTGTCTATTATATTTCTGTAAGTGTAATTATGCTATCTGGACTTGCATGGCCTTCATAATTACATAAGATACATACACAACTAGATCTATACCGAATAACCTTGCAGGTCACATACATGCATGTGTAACACCTCAAACTGTCACCTGCATTTATGTATGATTCCTATGTCTGAGCAGCAATTTTTCTGTAGCAAAGAGGAAAAATCAACTCTGTGGAATCAAATGTTTTGTCCCTTATCCTTATGTTTGAATTCCACAGTGTAAAAATCAATTATCTCAGTGTATAAAGGCAAAAACAAATATGTCAGCTCATTACATTTATGCTCCCAGTGCATCTCTGCAAACTTAAATCACCTGACAGGTACCTTCCAATCTGCAATGTATATTTCCAGGCTACATCAGTAGATATCCTTCAAATTAAGGCCAAGTATCAGATTAACCTTTCAATTTCAGTTATTTAATTCCTCCCTGCTTGGCACTAATGCTGTCCACTTAACACAGCGCAAATGCGGTTGGCATAATTTCTTGGATTTGTGAACTACCGGTAAACGCAATAACTGGAATTGGTGGGAAAGCGTCAGTTTCCATTGCGCTAGTTTGGCTGGAAGACATGGTTGGCATTAGAGAGGAAGGTGCCAAGTTTAGGGAACAGAGGTGGGGTGTCCAGGAGTCCAGGATATTTATTGGACTCCTGGTAAAGCACCAAGGCCAAAGGCTTCTGCACTGGGACTATTATGGCTCCCAGTACAGGTCTGAGGCATGGAATAGCTTGGCTCAGGCTGTATCAAGTGCCACTGGCATCCCATGCACTGGAGAATGGTGTAGGTACCATTTTAAAGACCTACACAGGTGAAAAAGGGATACCCTCAACCACTGGTTGAATAAATTTGAGACTATGTATATCCCACAGTTGTGTAAGTATGACAATAACAGAGTGTAAGACTTATAAAGCTAAATATAGGGAAGACTGGTATGCATAACAGTTTTATGTTCTTTTCTGTTCTTTCTCCAGCTGCCGCTCAATGTGAGTTCAATAAGGAGGGTCATGTGGCTCGAATGGAGAGACTGAGGGAAGCAAGTGATATGTATGCAGCACAAGAGAAGTGTTATTGTAGCTTTAAAAGTTAAAGATAGCTTCAATTTGATCAGGCATATCCCAAATGTAACAGCAAGTATGCATGCATTACTCTGTAGCATGAATCAACTGTGGGAGTCAAAATATTAGACTGTAGTCAGAGGTTGTGGGTTTAAATATCATGAATCACAACTATACAATACTGCATTTCTTTAATAATATTTTCATTAAATTAAAAAGTCTATAACAGTGGCACAAATGCCCTGCTGTTAACTGTAATTTGCATAATTGAAACACGCATATGTGCATTATATGGATATTTCAATGATTACTTTCAGCACTCTGTAGTATAGTGTTATTCTGTTGGGATGTATGCTTAAATGTAATACTTCAGGTAAAAGAGTTGTATAATTGTGTTAATGCATTGTAGGTCACATATGATGCTACTAATTTTATTTAATTTGTTTTTCTCTCCCCCTAACCCTTATCTCTTTTTTTATTATCTATTATGTGTTGTCAACATGTCTCCATGCCATCCATGTCTACCGCATCACTAAATGCTACACAGCAGAGTGAGGTAGGCTAGACCCAGTGGTGCAGCCTGGCCCTGCTCTACCGTCTCCAGCACTGATGCCCAGCACATCTGGGACCCAACATGGCAGCACTGCCTTTGCTGCCCCTGTGCTACCTGCATCCTCAGGTAGTACTGCCCTCGAATCTAATGTAGTGGTACCCTCTGTAAGTAGAGGCAGAGGTGATGATTTCATCACTTGCTGGGAGATACCAGGGTTGGTGCATATGGTCATGCACCTTACCACTGGTGTATGCCTATGCCAGTTGGAGAGGCTGCTCTCCCTCATGGTACTTAGGAGGATAGAATGCCCAGCACTCCACCCACTGGCACTTTAAGGGGACAGTGATGACAGTCCAGTGGGTGAGGACTCAATTCTTACTGTCTCCAAGCTTGATTGGCATGAGCCTGTGTTTTCCCCTTCCTCACCTCAATCATGTTGTCCCCTAAATTTCTGTGTCCGGCATCATCCCTGTCTCTTGTCTTGTTTGCCATGTTTGTTTTCATTTGCTTCCTCACCTAACCAACTCACCTGACCCAGACATACCTATGTCCCTTACCCAACAGTCCTCTGTTACTGAATGGACACCTGTCCCACAAAAAAATAAATAAATAAATCGTCCCATACATAGCTCTCCATTTCGCCCTGTGTCTTCTTGACATACTTGATTCAGTCCAACTGGCTATACAACATGATTATATTGTTTTCACCCATCTCTCTGCAGGTGACAGTCCAAATTCAGCTAATATTCTGCATGTCTAATCAATAGTTCTTTCCTACCTTCGTCCTGCACATTCCTGTATTGCTTTCCCTTTGTTCTTCCTCCTGCTTGTTCCCCATTTTACCACATTCCTATGTACTGCATTTTAATACCTATAATCTGGTCAAAAAATTGAATCACACGCAATGCATATAAGTAGCAGAAAAAGCAATGGATCTCTTCACTTTTTGGCCTATATGTTTGCATGGAGTTTGGCATCCTGTAGCCATCCCAAGTGATGGTGAATGGCAGCACAATGCTGCAGTTGCCTCTGCACAATGCTGCTTAACCCTGTTGTGCTATGTCAACATCCAGCAACACATGTAATAAAAACAATTAAAGCCATCACCTATAAAGTATTGTATGAGAGACTTTAAGTCAGACTTGAACTGTGGCACTTACCTTAAATACAGAGTTCTGTAGTTTGTGTACTTACATATGTAAGGGTTCTATTCTCACTGCAATCAACTGTGTGTGTGTGTGTGTGTGTGTGTGTGTGTGTGTGTGTGTGTGTGTGTGTGTGTGTGTGTGTGTGTGCACGAGAGCCTTTTACACCAGCATATTGTCCTCACTAGACACTGCTGATGTCATCAACTATATCCAATTTGTGGATGTGCATTATTCCCACTAGGGCAGGGCCAGAAACTAGCCTGAAGCTCAGGCAGAAGTCACCTCATCCAATACAATGCAGGTTACAGTGACATGGATTTCAGTCTATCCACATACATCATGACATGGTTTGTAGGCACTGTGTTTTCTTGCTGAGTAAACTCTGTGGTCTCTCTCCAGCTGCTGCATGTGTCTGGTGAGGTACATACAAAAGAGAGCATTATACTCTATTTTGATGTTCTGATGAAGTTTGAGTACAGTGCTGTAATATAAGCCCGGGATTGGCATACGATGCTGTGACTTATGATGTGCAGAACATAGGCTTTCAATACCAGTGTGGTTACTTAGTGGTCGAAGTTCAGATTACTGCTCCCAGTGCTTGCCTTACTGGGTTTAAGCATAGTAGGACTGTTGTCAGTGTTATAATTAACAGGGAATTCCACTTTGCTGAAAGCCAAAATAAAGACACATTTTTGCATTTATTTGTAGACCATGTGGCTTTGTCACCAATTCTTTGTCTGTGTTAGCCCCTCCTGTAGTATGTTATCATCATAGGTGGACTCAATGATCACACCCAGTATGCAAGAATCAGCAAACTCAGTTAGCCAAAGTTTGTATACTTTAGTCTGAACTGTCGAGAAATAGATTCCAAACAGAAAAGGGCCGATCACAGATCCCTGGGGTACACCAATGGTGACAACTGTACTGGTACAGATTGATTCACCAACTTTCATGGTATGTGTTCTGTCAGTGAGCAAATTGGTTACCCATCTAGTGAAATAAGGTTTAATCCCCAAATGGGAGAGCTTCTCAATGATACCTGCTTGAGGCATTGTGTTCAAACCCTAAATCAGTTGAGGCTAGCAAGTATGCACTGTCTTACCTTCATCCAGGCATGTCAGACAAAAATCAATGGGCTGTGACATCACAGATTGCCTATCACATGACTCATCACACACACCTTCCTGATATGGTTGAATACAGACTTTAACACACCCCACCAGACAGACTATATTCCTGTACAGGGGAGTACATCAACATGCATCCCTCTGAGTTGTGGGGGAGCAATACACAATGCATCTATGTACAGACACATCCTGACTCTCCTCAGCTGTGAGGTAGACTAACATGTCATCATGGACCATTTTATTGGATGCTTAGTGATATCCAAAATCTGTGCATTAGACCTGTGTGAGTGGTTAATCCTATATCATGTCCTTTACGTCTGCTAGATATCCTCAAAGAGGTCACCTAGGGCACGCATGATGACACCACCGTCATCCTTTTGAACTTGACAAGCCCGTGTCATTTGACACAAATCCACACTGAGGTATTAACTCAACACTGTCAGATGTGGCCATATATACATTATCACCAAGTGGTAGACCACAGTATCACATACATGGGATCTAAATTTGCAGACATGTGTGAAGTGACCTGTATCTTAGGTCCAGTGATCAGGTCCATATATCAGGGCTGTCTACTAGGCCCTTTCCTGTCCATTATTTAAGTGATGGACATCACAGATGACATACACATCCTGTGTCCAAACAGCTGTCTGAAGAACTACAGACTGTGGACAATCATTGACTCCAACTGTGATATTAGTATAATACAGACAGTATCAACACACACCAAAGATTTCTGCCACAACCATGACAACACCTGGATTGAACAAAAACATGGGGTATTTGTTATGTCAAGAAAACAAACACACAACTCAAGTATAATGTAGACATCACATACTATTATGAGACCAATAGGTATGTGACCTGCGTCCTGGGTTAGGTGTGGCCGCAGTGCTGACTACTCCCTTGAATTTAACACAGCTACTGAGTATGTGAAGGACATCCACATCAGACGCTATAATACTTCCATAGTTTACAGCCTTCATCACACCAATAACTGAGCACAATGCACCCTTCGTCATGTACCTCCCTACACATCTTCCAGTGATGTGTAACTGAAGTGTGCCACCTTTGTCACAGTGAGCTGTCACACATCTTATTGGCCATACATATATATTCTTTTTATGGCATAAACATTGCTGTCTGATGGTGTGGAACCCATATCAAGTTGTTACACCAGATGCATGTGTGCTACCTGTTCTAGTGATGCACACACTACATACATAGCTATTTGACACCATTAATGGCATGGGTAACATTCATGACAGTGTGGAGTGTGCCATATATGTATGAAATGCAGAGCAGTCAACTAGCCTGCATTGATCATAATGTTGCATACAAGTATAGCAGTGTCCCTCCTAACACCTCCAGCAGAAGTTACAGTGGCAGGAAAGTGTATGTGATTACCCTCATAGAGTATGGACATGTCATAATAGTTGTACAAGTGAGTTTGTGCAGAATCATCTCTAATCACTCTAAATCACATATGTTACATCAGAGACCTAGGTTACTTGTGGTATTATTCTGATATTGTCCATGATTGTGCCTGCTTCTTTTAATGTTGTCCATGAGCCTTTACCTGTGTTCTACTTGCTGGAGATCTCTGCTGAAATCACACTCATATTCAGACAAATCAGTTTGCATAGCTTCACAATTTGCACCCTACCCCAATTGTATGTAGCATGCATGATAGATGTCCTCTGCATTTTTCCTGTAAGCATGTAATAGTCACATAATACACATTTTCACTGGGGAGTCCCTACTGTACCATACTGATATGTGATTGGTATTACTGCTACAACCATCTTCCATTGACATGCCCTCATCTACTGTACAGTAGGTTGTTTCACATGTTCTTTTTCCCTGTGTTCATTCCTACAATTCATCTGTGTGTCCCTATTCAATAAACATACTTCCTCTAAATGTTTATCTTAGATGGCAGTCCATGTGCCCTTACAGATCATTTACACAACTGTGGTACAGAGTGCCAGGAATGGGATTTCACAATATGCACTGTGTTTGGACCATATACATAACTATAGGTTCATAGGTTCATACTAGGCTATCTGCCCTAGGGCATTTATAAGCCTAGCCAGAGTATGTTTGGCTTTCGCCACCCATTTTAAATTAATTTTGCTATGCCCTTTTTCGAGGTTAGTATACTGTGCCTCTGTCGAACAGTGGCACAGAAGTGATACCCGGGGTAAACCTACGATCTCCCATCCACTCATCAAGACTCCTCTTGAAGAGAATCAATGAGGGACTCTGCCTAACCTGGACTGGGATTTTATTCCAGAGTGAAGGGAGCCTCTGGGTTATGAATCTGTCCCTCCAGCATGTCCTATTTATTTCAGTGCTGAGGTTCAAGTCTCTCGAGCGTGTAGCTCAATGGGATTTTTAAGGTGCAGCATGTCCCTTAATTCCGGGTTGGACATGGCCTTATACGTCAGGCACAGGTCACCTCTGAGCAGGCGGTATGCCACTGAGTAAAGCTGGAGTTTCTTTAACCGGGCAGCATATGGCATCTGTTTGAGCCCTTTGATCCTCTTGGTGAGGTACTTTTGGGGATTTCCAGTTGCTGCAGGTGTTTGGTAAGGTACATCCCAAAAGGGGCATTGTACTCTATTATGGGCCTGATGAGGGATGAGTAAAGAGGCACAATGACCTCCCCTAATCTAGATGAGAATCCCTTCATGATTAGGTGGGCTATATAAAATGTTTTTCTAATCACTTTGGCCACGTGGTTGTCAAATGAGAGATTGCTATAAACTTGAGTCCCCAGGTCCCTAATTACTTCTTCTGTACTTTATGGATTACCACCTATGTGGTAATTTGTGGGCACTTTGTTTTTGCCAAAGGGGATGACTATAGACTTTTTGGTGTTTAGCTTGAGGCCATGGCTCTGGCACCAGTTGTCTGTTTCTATGAGGCCCTTTTGGAGGATGCTTGTGTCGGCTGGAGAGTCGATTATGGTGCCCAGTTTGCAGTCATCGGCGAACTTGGTCAGCCACAGTCCTTCCGTGTTGGCCTGTACCTCCGAGAAATATATACCGAACAAGAGAGGTCCCAGGACTGAGCCTTGTGGGATGCCACTTGTAACTGGTTTGGAGTCTGACATGGCTCCAGCTATTCTAACCATGTGGGTTCTGTCCTTGAGCCAGTTTGCAACCCATCTAGTGACATAGGGGTTTATATTTAAGCTGGTGATCTTATCTATAATGCCCGAGTGGGGTATTGTATCAAAGGCTTTTGCGAGGTCCAGATAGGCTGTGTGGACACCCTTCCCTTCGTCAATGGCCTTGGTGACTGTTTCAAAGAAGTCAACCAGGTTTAAGAGGCAGGATCTGCCCTTAACAAAGCCGAACTGGGTAGGATCCAGTGTCTGTAGGTCCCCAATATCTTTATTTATGAGGTCTATGATGATCCTTTCCATAGCTTTGCAGACCAAGCTAGTCAGGCTTATGGGGTGATAGTTTCCAGGGTCCGTTGAGACACCACCTTTGTGGAGAGGGACCACTGTTGCTGTACGCCACTCTTTGGGTACATATCCTGTAGTAAGGCTGAGATTGAACAGTAGTTTTATGTTTGGGTTTAGCTCTTCTTGGAGTTCATGTAGGACGCAGCCTGGGACACCGTCTGGTCCCATTGATGCTGTGTTTGTTGCTTTGGAGAGGGCGGCTCCCACCTGAGCATCTGAGATGTCAGGGGGGCAGCACTCTGCTGGGATAGATATTTGCCCTTTTGGTGGGGAGGGGGGGGAGACGTTTGCGCTGAACCTGTCAGCTAGGATGATGGCAATGTCTGTGGGTTCGGTGTATTTTTTGTTATTTTGGACTAATTCTGAGCATATCTGGGAATTCCCACCCTGGTTCCTAACATAACTAAAGAAAGCCTTGTGATTATCCTTAGTGTCCTGTGCAATTTTTCCCTCGAAGCTGGCCTTTGACGATTTTATGAGTGCCCTTAGTTTTTTGCTAATACTGATCAGAGATGCCTTCCCTTTTTGGGATTTTGCTCTATCATGTAGTAGCTTCCTCCTTCTATTGTATAGTTTGTTTATGGCTGGGGTCCACCAGACAGGTCATCTGCCTTTGGAGGATTGGGTCTTGGTTTTATTTGGGATTGCATGATCCATGCATTCCTGAAGGTGTTCATAGAATGCATTTATAAAGGATTCTGCGGTCTGGGCCGTATTTTCCACAGGACCCGGTGCTTGGAAGGATTCCACCTCGGTGTTGAGGAGTGTGAAATTTGCTTTATAGAAGTTTTTCACTGTGGTTTTCTGGGCAGGGGTGGGGTCGGGATGTGAATATCCAGTGAGATCAGTTTATGGTCTGATCTTACCAGTGAGGGATACACTTCTGGTCTGGAGCATAGAGTCCCCATGTTGGTGATGATCAGGTCCAGTATGTTTTCCCCTCTTGTGGGAGTGGTAACAAGCTGTTCCATAGCATTTGAGTTTATGAATTCTAGGAACCTTTGGGCAAGGGTGTTGGAGCTAGAGTAATGCTCCCAATCTATGTTTGGGTAGTTGAAGTCGCCCAATATAATGGTGTTTGGAGAGACCTTCATATTTTCCAGTCTTCTCAGGAAGGCCGAGTGGGGTTCCTGGGTTTGGGAGGGTGGTCTGTAGCAGGCTATAAACTGGAAGGCAGTTTTACCCACTGTTAGTTGCACATGGATAGTCTCTGATGCTTCGTGCTTTGCCACCAACCTGGAGGTGTGGGTATCTTTGATTAATATCGATACTCCCCCTCCTTTTGTAGTTTGGTCCAAGTTTTGGGGCTGAAAACCATGGTATGAGGTATAACCTGGTAGTGCTGGGGTGCTCTCGTGAGTCCTGAACCAGGTTTCTGTTACTGCACAGATATCGATGTTCTCCATGCTAAGGAGAGTTTGAGTCGTGCATCTTGAGGTTTAGACTTCTGGCGTTGAGTAGCATTACTCTTAGTTTCTTATCCCTTGTGATACCTATGGAGGTGGGTTTGTCTTTTGAGCCTTGCCTAAAAAAGGCACTATGGGGGTAGCAAGAGCCTTTGCCAATATCCGAAAGCCCAGGGGTGACATGTGCAAGCTGTCCCTAGCAAAGCATCGTGGCTTGTCGTGCATATCATCCCAAGCTGACAGGCATTGTATCCCCTTTCAATGACACCAATACTTATGCCAATTGTTGAAATTGATCATCTTGTCTTCATATTGTGGCATCATTCTTGGTGAGGGTAAGATGCTACTCAAGGTCAGGGTCATACCAGCATGGGCTACATGCTCAGAGAGCTCCTCTATGTCTCTTTTCATGTAGTCCAGGGAGGTACGTCTCAGGTCATTCACACCAGCATGGACAATGACTGAGTCATATTTGTACTTGCCTTGGAGTGACCTGACTGCTTGTGTTATGTGGTGGATCCTAGCGCCAGACAGGCTGCTCACCGTGACCTTCTCCTTGTTCAGCCTGGTGTGCGGGACGTCAGGGTGCCTGATGATAGAGTCACCTATTACAAGTGTATCAGGTGTGTTGTTTAGCCTTAAGGGCTGTGACTGTTCGGCACACTGGCTTTGTGAGATATGTGTTGCACGTGTTTTGTTTTGGGGTAGCGGTTGCTTGGGTGTCTGCTTTGGAGGTCTCTGCTGCTTAGGCAGATCTTTATTTAGAGCCTCCAGTATGTTTTGTGTGATTATGTGTTTGGTTTGCTGTCGTGGTAGGTCTATGTGAGACTGGAATTGTAGTGAGTGTGGTTTCCTTCTCCTCCTGACTGGTTATGCCAGTACTGAGTTGAGAGAGCTTAGCCTCCAGTTTGGCTATATGGTTGCATCTCTCACATGTGTTGGAATTTGTTGGGAGGAGGAGAGGGTTGTCTGTGTACATGAGGCAGTTGTAACATTGCCTCAAGATTCCCATATTCACCAGCTGGACCGGAGAGGAGATTGACAACTGACATTTGGACATGCTAGAATAATATTGGGAATTCCTTTATAATTGAAAACAAGGACCAATGGGGAGCGAGGGTGTAGTGCTTTTAATTTTTAGTGCTGACTTATAATTGCTTTAGTGAGCAAGTGCCAGGTAACAAGTGCAATGTGTTACAGGTAACTTAAATGCAAAAATGACAAACAGTAACTTTCTTTCAAGCGAAGCAAGGAAATAAGTACAGTAAGCAATGCAGATATCACTAGGGATCCACAGAAGCGCTGAGCAGCCGCGTTTTAGGTGAAATTAGTGTTCCAGGGAAATAACAAGCATACAAACAAAGCTAGATTCAGCAGGCCTGGATCTAGTCTATGCTACAGCAAACAAGGTGTACCAATTTCAGTAAGAAGAAATTCAGATATGCATGCACTATAAGCCTTCAACCAGAAATTCCCAGCTCAGAAGGGCAGAGTCCAGCCTCTCCTCCCACAAGAGTGCAGACCACGAACCCTCTTAATGTAAAATAACTGGCCTGAAAGCCCAAGTGCTTAAACCAGAATTAATACACTTTTAGAATAACAGACACTGAGCCCTCAATCAGCAGTTCCCAACTTAGAAGGATGTAAGCTACCTGTTTTGCCACTACAGTGCAGACCACAAACCCTCTCAATGTAAAACAACTGGTCTGAAGCCCAAGTGTTTAAACTAAAAGGCTTAGAATGAGTTACACCAAGCAGTAATAAATACAATTTTGAACTTTTAAGATGACGCAAAAGCAAAATAAAGTAGGAAGAAACACAAGTACAGTAAAAGCAGAAGAATTTTTTTTTTTTTTTTTTTTTTAGAAAAGTAGCAAAAGCAGTAGTAAATACAATTATCCTGCAGTGCAAGCTGGCACACTTGAATATGTAGCAATATTAGTCCACACACAGTTTGAAAAAATGTAATTAAATTAAAAAGGACTAAAAGCAAGTGCAGAAAGGGTTTATTAGGTAGAATGTGGTAAAGAGATGTCCTGGGGGAGTGTTTTAGATCAAATCTACAGTGGGGCAGGCACTGCAAAAGCCAACAAATTTAAACTACAACCAAGAATAGGGAGGGGGGGGGCAGTTTCAACACAGATGTAAGGAATGTGCAAATTATAAAAAAATATATATACTGTTTTCTATATATTTGCAGAGCAGTAAGACACAGATATCAAGCAGACAATTTAGCTCTATAATACAGAATAACACAGAAAATATACTCAGCTCTATATACTTGAAGATAGTTCTGTAAGGCTGTCTCTCATCATACGTCTCAACTGTCCAGATTTTCACAGATTGTCCAGATGGTTGCCTTATACTGTATATCTTTTGGTGTGTTCCTTATCAGTTTTGTGGTTTTCTGCCAGGGTTCCTATTAGATGACCAAAGGTCTTGGTCAAACTTAAAACAATGAAAAGGCAAAATAGCGAAGCAGCTTTTAAGTGAATTTTTTTCCAGGGAAAGAATTTGCTTGGCTGCTTCCATTACTTTGTCATTTTCGGCACTGTAGTGCGATCTTGGAGTTGGTATATTTAAGTAGGGGGGTGGGGGGGTGAAGCCTTCCACTTTATGTATTATTTCAATTTTTTTTTTTTTTTTTCTGAAACAGCGATTTTTTTCCCTTGGAAAAAAATTGCTGTTCTGAGCTTTTGAGATTGTAAGCTTTCGCTTACATTGGGTCGATTATTCATCATTCGCTTTTTAAGTGTCCGATGATATAATATAGACCCTTTCTGCCATATCCCTTGGATGATATCGGGACTGATGTGACTCTATAATTATGTCCATTTGAGTTTCAGATTTCACATCCTTCAGAAGATGTATCTTAACACAAACCCCTTGTAATTCTAGCACATTTCTAAAGAGCAAATATGTCAAATCTGTCCCTATTTTTGGGTCATTGTCCCCCATTATGTTAGCCTTTGTTCAGATGTATTGCACTAAGAGACAGAGAACTATGAAAAATAATGTGTATTAAACCGTGGTGATCATTGTGGCATTCCATGCAAAACCACAAATCTCCAGTGCTCTGACTTAAACAGGATTGCTATGCATTTGTTGCCAGCCATGAAACCACACGTATTTACATTTAAACTTGGCACACAACATGAATATGCACTGAGTGCTGCTGCTGCTCATTGCTTATCACTGTGCACGCATGTAAACTCCATGTAAGCTTCGCATGAAGCCTACATGGAGTTTACTGAATCCCATGGTTTATCTATCTATATATATATATATATATATATATATATAGCTATATATATATATATCTATATATATATATATATATATATATATATATATATATATATATATATATAGCTATAGCTATATCTGTATGAATCTGTGTCTCTGCTTACATATAACTTTCTAGAGTCTCTCTCTCTCTCTCTCTCTCTCTCTCTCTCTCTCTCTCTCTGTTTCTCTGAATTTAACTCTATCTCCATTATTTTTATCACTTCTACCCCTCTGTCTCTTTCTCTGTCTGTCTCTGCCTATCTACCTATCTATTCATGTGTGTGTGGGAGGTATGAGTAAATGAGTGTATGCGGATGTATTTATATTTATCTAGTCTTTATTCTAAATCATCTGTCACAGTGAGGGTTACGATAGTAGTAAGCTGAGTAGGACTAACCAGACTTGTCTGTTTTCAGTAACAGTCTGAACTTCATATCAGGGGATCCCTAGCCATTCCAAAGGCCTTCTTCCCAATGGACTCTCCTTGACAACCCTACACAGGCAGAGCAGCCAGAGAGCATCCTCACTAGATGCTGAAAGAATCCTCAACTATCTCCTTTGAATCAAAGAAGCTGCGGTTCTTCTTTGAGAATCTCTGAGATCACTGAGATTTTCTGTCTGTCATAGAGAATGAGCCCAACAGTTCAGTGAAGGAATTTCATTTCTGCTTCTTGCAACATGATGTTATCCTTTCCTTCACTAGCCAAAACGTTGCCCACAGGTGAGGAAACACATGTATGTGTTTTCAGTACTAGTTTAGCCAGTTCATTTATTCAGGATTTATAGGATCCACAGCCTCTCCTGCAACTAATGTGTATATTGAAGGAGATAAACTAATCCTGGGAACACATTGGTCTGTTGCAGGAACAACTAACACATCTCATCCTGCTCATGAGAAAATTGGGAAGATCACCAACTAACATGAATCATGTATTTGAGATGTGGAAGGAAATCAGACATCCTAGCAAACTCCCACCTGAGCTCACAGAGAACATGGAACCTTTATGAAGAAGGCATACCAGCAGAGAACCATCTGAAATTCCAAAAGCTGTGGGCAAGAAAAAAAAAAAAAAAATTAGTTCTATTACTAATTAGCTGAGCTTTAGAATTCCACATATAGGTAAAAATAAATTCCCTCAAACTTTGACTGCATCGCAAGTAAATTAATAGGCAGATTGAGAACAATACCTCACAAAAAACAAGGCCTTTACTCTTGTTCTTTCATTGTTAAAATAAATCTTTACAAAATAATAAATAAAACAATATTATTAATTACTATACTGTGATTTACAGTTTTGATTACAGCTGTTTTTTTAGGTGGCTGTAGGAAACCTCCACCATAACTTTCAAGTATCCCAGTCTGGATGGGGCAGCCTGACATAACTGTAAATTGGTTCAGTGTCTAATTTCTGTACTGCCGGTCCTGAGTCTAATCCTGACCACCCAGCTCACTGACTAGTATACAGTGACAATAATTTGTGATTGCCTAGCCACATATCCAAATGACATGGGGTCCTTCTATCCTACTCATTCATGTTTTTTACTGTTTGAGAGAAAAGTTTATGTCACTCCATTTCAAAGATAACACTTGTGAGTGTTTAAAAAAAGCTACTTTTCTGTTTTATTGCAGTGCAGTCCACTTGCTCACTGCACCTCCTACTCATAGAAGGACTGTACTGTAATTGCTATTACAGCTGAGTTGCTCATTGACCTAAGCCTTATGTCTGACATTAGGGTGCTGCTGTTTCTGCTGCTGTCTGTCAGACTTTCATCTGTCACCATTCTTCTCCTGTATCTTGCCTTGATCTGTGTGCCATGCTGTTATGTTGCCTCAACTGCATCAGCAGCATGCAGATACAATGAGATGAAAGTAGTGATACCATAAAATGAACAAACGAACTCCACCAAAAGCACCAGTTCGTATAAAGTGGCAAAGTGAAAAGAAAAATTCAAATGGATAGCACCAATGATATGAATCTAGTCAAAATAGCGTACAACACACTTTAATACATGCTTTCATCATACGACTTCATCAGAAAATACTCAAAACCCATTTCAACTTATTTAAATATACAATCAATTAACACATATCAAATAACATAATTACTCAATTAATTAATAATCAACTTTGTTAAAAACTACTTAATAAAATTCACTAAAAAAATAATTAATTATTAAATAAATGAAGTATATTCTGTTCTTTATTTATACCTAACTTTCTATATTTTAAAAAACATTTCACATTTATTGCTTCATTTAACCCAGGAAATTTATCTGAGTTTAACCTGACCTGCCATAATGTTTCCCTTTGTTCCAAAAAATTCTTGAAATCACCAGCTCTACGGTCAGGTTCACATATTTCCAACACTGAAAATACAAATTTTTAAAAAAATTCACAATTAATGGAATGTTTATATAAGGCATTTTTGTCGTCTTTGCATTTTATACTGTATAGATGTTCTTTTATGCGGGTACTTAAATTACGTGTAGTCATTCCTACATAAAATGCTGGGCATGCCGTACACATGCCAATATATACTACCCCGCATGAATTACAGTCTACATAGCCTGGGACTTCAAAAATTCTGTCACTATTCACTATGGAAATACTAGTACCTACAGAAATAAACCGACAGATTTTACAATTATGACAACAAAACATGCCTTTTTTATCAGTAATATCTTTCCTAAAGTCAGTATTGTGATATTCCAACATGTTTTTAATATTATGAGAATTCCTAAAAACAAAGTGTGGTCTACTACCTAACACCTTTGAAACATCATAATTTCCTTGAATAACTCTCCAATTTTTTGTTAAAACTGATGCAATTATATTCATTTCACCACTCATTTCCAAGGAACATATAAATTCCTTTTTAGGGTTCTTAGCTTTACAATTTTTTGTTCTATTATTATTCAAAGGTTCATTCAATATTGCTGGAAATAAAGATTCATGTTTCTCAAAAATTTCATTTCCACTATTTATTAAAATATTAATGTCATAACCTCTATCAATAAATAAAGAAGTAATAAAATGAAATTCTTCAACTAAATTTTTCCTTTTACTGGTCATCCGACTGGCTCTTATATATTGTCCTCTTGGGATGTTTTTAATAATATGTTTAGGGTGATTACTTTTATAATGCAGGTAACCATTTGTAAACGTCTTTTTTCTATATATTTTACTATGGAACCTATTATCAATAAGGTCCCACCATAAACACACATCTAAGAAGTTCACAGTTAATCCTATATCACCAATAGTGAATTTTAAAAAATCAGAACAACTATTAACCCATGTAGAAGGTGCGTAGTTTTTACTACCATTTCATTCCTTCCATTATGAAAATAAATCGTCAATGAACCTTTTATAAAAAACAACATTGAATTTCTTTCCTATAATAGACAATATATCCATTTCCCACCATGCCATAACTATATTGGCAAATGATGGGGCAGCTGGTGACCCCATAGTAGCATGCCCTTTCTTTGCCTATAATACTGTTTATCAAAAATAAAATAGTTGTTTTCCAACACAATTTCTAAAAAACCACAAATAGTGGAAATTATATCATTTGAAAATAATTTGTTCCTAGTTAAATAAATAATGCCAGCTTACAATACCTTTATAATGTGGGATACACGTATACAGTGATGTAACATCCAAAGTAAAATAATATGTTTTTGGGGTCAAAACATTTTCTTTTGCAAAATAACTAACTTTTTCCAAAAAATGCCAGGAGTCTTTAATATAAGACGAAGTTTCCTGTAAAATAGGTCCTAATACAGCATCTATGATTAATGAAATGCCCTCCGTTGCTAGAATGAGGACTTGACACCATTGGTCTAAAAGGGGTTTTGGAATCCTTATGAATTTTGGGGATTCCAAAATCACCCCTATTTTAGGATGTTGTACAGAACAAAATTATACAATTCTACATTAATATAACCAGACATTAAAGCTTCATATAACTGTGATTCAATGAATCTAAATTTTTTATGTATATCAAACAGCTTAACTTTCTCATATTCCTCTTGATTATCTAAAATTTCTACCATACTGTCATTGTATGCTTGTTGTTCCATAATTACTACATTAGACCCTTTGTCACTTTTCATAAAACGCAGGGTACTTCTTAAAGCTATTAGATGTTCTAAAGCCTTTCTCTCTTCTTCACTTAAATTATCATTATTTTTCTTAGTACTTTTTAATGCCTTTCTTATATCTTCAATACATATTTTTTCAAAAACTTCCATAGTATGCTGTAATCTAGGAATAAAACTTGATGGTTTTATTAAAGCTTTATTAGATTGAGGTATATCATGCATCAAATAGGCTAAATTTAAATTTCTAACAAATTTCTTAACATCAACAACTGTACTACTATAATTAGCTTTATAATATGGCACAAAATTAAAAGCATATTTTAATAGATTTAATTCATCACCAGAAAAAACATGTTCCGTTAAATTAATGATGTTAAAACAGTCAATGTCATCCATCATGCTTCGTCTTGTCAGAACTGTTGACTTATTACCTTGGTTCCTTTTTACCATTAAAGCCTCATTCACCGTTTTTGGTTTCACATTAACACTTTGTTGTCCCCTGGCCGGTGAAGGCCTATTTAAACCTACCCTTTGTGGCTTACTAATATCCTCACAATTATTGTTGCTTGAGCTGCTACCGTTGGATACACTAACCTTTACTGCTTTGTCAGTAGTGTTAACAGTCACACCGTCATTACCCTTATCAATGTTTAAAGAATTCCCACTGTCTACTAAGTTAATAGCCAACTACCTCACTAAAAGAGCTGATTAACATTGCCATCCCTAACTATGATGTTACCATTTTCTTCTCAGAAAATTATTCCCCCTACTGTTGGGTGCAAAATTATTATAGGCAGCATTATTATTATAAACATCAATATCACGTAGTAATTTAGAGTGCTTTCTATTAAACACTTCTGTAGCATGTACATTAACTTCACGTGATAAAACATTAAACAACGTTTCAAAATTCTCAATGGTTAAATTGCTTTTTATATTATTTTCAATAGTATTAATTTCCGTTCTCAACAAGTCCATTTTCTGTTTGTTGTTGTCACTTAAAAGTCTCAAAAAATTCAGTCCGTTTCATAAAGAATGTCACCAAAGTCTTAAACATCGGATTCCCCAAATTGACCCCATTGGGGCATTTGAAGAACCGTAAACATTTCAAAAAATAACAGTTTTCCAGTTGTAATGATTTGTACCTTTTTAACAGTCTCAGTAACTGTTCCCGTTGTGTTGAAACCGACCCAAAACTGTTGACACCTGTATTGCAACTGAAACTCTGGAATGGATTATCGCTTCCATACAATAACTGTTCACAGCACCTCTCGGCTGTGTTACGGATGGGAAATCGCAAACCTTTCCTTCTTGCTCCTCGCCCGTTACTTTCCATTGTGGGACTTCCCAGATCAACCACCATCTCGTCTTCCTGGAATGATGTCATTGGGCTCGACGTCCTCTCCGCACTACCTTGTCCATTAGACTTAGTGATGAGAATCTTTAACGAAGCCTGGATATCCAGCAAAGTAGTTAGTAAAATAGCATTGACATTTTCACCCAGAGCCAACGGCGTCGGGTGTATGGACATGTTTAATAGAGACTCCTCAACTGCTTCTGCCATGCCACACCAACATAGTAACAAATAAAATGAACAAACGAACTCCACCAAAAGCACCAGTTCGTATAAAGTGGCAAAGTGAAAAGAAAAATTCAAATGGATAGCACCAATGATATGAATCTAGTCAAAATAGCGTACAACACACTTTAATACACGCTTTCATCATACGACTTCATCAGAAAATACTCAAAACCCATTTCAACTTATTTAAATATACAATCAATTAACACATATCAAATAACATAATTACTCAATTAATTAATAATCAACTTTGTTAAAAACTACTTAATAAAATTCACTAAAAAAATAATTAATTATTAAATAAATGAAGTATATTCTGTTCTTTATTTATACCTAACTTTCTATAGTGATACCATAGTTGGTACTAACACCAGACACTGTTTTTCTGTCACAAACCGCCTTCATCAACAATGAAAAGCTGAGCATTTATTTTATCCAGTCACATTTCCTCTCTGTCACAATCCTACATTGAGAGTCATCAGAAAATTGTTAGTCTTTCTGCCCAGTTGTAATTTTTATTATCTAGTTCTAATTTCAAGTATCTCATTCTTAAGTGATTTTTTTTTTTATTATTAAAAAAGATAAACTGCAAGAGTGTCTTTCAGATGAATTTGAACATATGGCTGGGAGACTGTGTGTGTGTCTGTGTGTGTGTGTGCGTGTGTGTGCGTGTGTGTGTGTGTGTGTGTGTGTGTGTGTGTGTGTGTGTGTGTGTGTGTGTGTGTGTGTGTGTGTGTGTGTGTGTGTGTGTGTGCGTGCGTGTGTGTGTGTGTGTGTGTGTGTGTGTGTGTGTGTGTGTGTGTGTGTGTGTGTGTGTGTGTGTGTGTGTGTGTGTGTGTGTGTGTGTGTGTGTGTGTGTGTGTGTGTGTGTGTGTGTGTGTGTGTGTGTGTGTGTGTGTGTGTGTGTGTGTGTGTGTGTGTGCGTGTGCATGCGTGTGTGTGTGTGTGTGTGTGGTGTGTGTGTGTGTGTGTGTGTGTGTGTGTGTGTGTGTGTGTGTGT
Organism: Protopterus annectens; assembly: GCF_019279795.1. Lineage (NCBI taxonomy): Eukaryota > Metazoa > Chordata > Ceratodontiformes > Protopteridae > Protopterus > Protopterus annectens. Next base: position 265,651,412 of record NC_056725.1, on the reverse strand, counting down.
GTGTGTGTGTGTGTGTGTGTGTGTGTGTACATACGAGTGATACTGCTGAACTGTAGAAATTAGATCTTGATGTGAATGCAGGCCATGATTTATTCAAAGGTTCAAATCTATAATTCTTATTTCACTGACACGATTTACTTGCAGTATAATACTGGCTATTAGCTGAATTTGTCTTTCAAAGCCTCTTTTTTAAATGAGCACAGAATTTAATTCATTACATATAGTTTCTGCTTCATGTTTTTTTATGGCCTTTAAAAAAAAAAGCAAATGCCAAGGCTGGAGGGCAACAGTTCTGGAAGAAAAGAAAAAAATATAATAATAATGTTCTATGTTAAACTGGATGAGCCTTGGGCTGTAAATCCAGATAATAGTCTGGAGTAAAAATATTTGAAAGTATCTAGACTGCTGCTTACAAAGCAGGCACAGTATATGATTTGTATTTATTGTTCTGTTTAAAAAACTTGACATATCTTACCTATACACCTTTTACTTAGGTCAAATCTATGCCCGGATTCAGTAAACTTTCATGCAGGAATAGCTTATCTATGCATTGAAGGGAGCGTTCCCGTGCAGCACACCATGCATATTCATGAAGGCGTGCTGCCGTGCTGTAATACGGACACAGTTCTGTGTATGACTGCAGGGCCTGTGTCTGAGACCAGTGCTCTCATAAGACACACGCCCCCTGCACAACAGAATTGCCATACACCAATTTAAATAGAGCAAGATCGCTCATTACACCTCCCAACCCATCAGGATAAGAAATATGGGCAAACCCATAAGGGACAATTGTCCCTAGAAACCGAGAAAGTTGATAGAATAACAGGTTTAGCATTAGCATGAATTTTTGGAAGAGTATGAAGTATCTAGTGCACACCTCCCAATCCGTCAGGGTAAGAAATCTGGACAAACTCATAAGGGACACTTGTCCCTAGAAACCGACAAAGTTGACAGAATAACAGGTTTAGCATTAGCATCGATATTCTGAAGGGTACGAAGTAAAAAACGCAACAAATACATTTATTTTTTCACATGTGCAATAAAGTTTAAGTGTAGCTGCACAGGTGTGTCCATTGCTTAGCTATGCTTAGCCCAGCTGAAATGGCAGGATAAGTTAAATAGCAATAGGCATCCACCATAAGCATTAGTGCAATAGTGTAGCCATTAGAGCATACGCCTTGCATGTAGTCATTCATGATTCAAGCCTCACCAAAGCCATTTTCATTCTGTATGTGTAATCATTGCAATTTTAATTTATTTATATATTTATGCAGGAAGTAACTTATATTTTTCAACCAGAGTAGTGTTTTAGGGACAGATGTGAGGTGTCAGTGTGATAAAGTAGTGAAACCCCCATATAAACATAAGTGCCCCATACAGTATAGTCACACAAGAATAAATGTAATGAAAGCACATTGGAGGATGTCAGGGAAGGTAAACAAATTTATAATATGTAATGAATGATGAGTCAATCCCATACAGGTAGTAGACCAATAAAATTAAACATACACAATGCTAAGCACTGCACAGCTATGCTGACCGGGTGTAAACATTGTGCAAATATGAATGCTAAGCAATGAGTAGCCCAGCTAAGTGAATTTGCCCATTGGTAAGCAGTGCTGAACCTGCCCCTTTAAGCACTGCCAACCTTAGCTAAGCAGGTTTGCTCGTAGCTTAGCTTAGCTCAGTATAATCAAAACCATCCAATTATGGCATGGCAAAGGGAAGGAAATCAGCCATATTTAAACCTAGCAGGTGGGAATACAGCTCATAACTGGTTGTAGGCAGTATGGCAGATGTTGGAGAGGGCATGCACTTTCGGGATCAGTTCTGGGGCATACAGGAGTCCAAGGTCATGGTAGGACTCCTGGTAAAAACAACGATGTGAGACTGCTGCAGGATCAGTAACAGGGCTCCCAATACAAAGTGGACACCTGGAAAAGCCTTCCCGTGATCTCACCAGTGCCACTGGTATCCCTCAGACTGGAGAGCAGGTCCGACACCACTATGTCGACTTGAAACAGAGGAAGAAGGAGCTCTTGGAACAGTGGGTTCAAGAAGCAAGACAGAGGGGTGATGTCCCTGCAGTGTGTAAGTATTTATAGCAATAACTGTTTACCAAAGTCCAACCTGTTTATGTGATGGATAGGTATGCCTAAATGTTTCTCTTGTTTCATTACAGCTCCAGCTGAGCGGGCTACAAACCAGGAACCCCGTGCCAGTAGCTTGCAAAGGCTGTGTCGCGAGGGTCGTGAGTAACAATCCTGCTTGTAGTAGTCATACCAAATAAATATAAAGGAGTAGAATGTCATGTGGCAGTATAAAAAATGTGTATGGTTTGTACTGAATAAACCAGACAATATGACAGTAATAGTCCCATATAGGCCATATTAAACTGTAACTGCTTGGCAATAAAGTTGTAAATCCTGGACTGGTTGTGTTTGCTCTGGTATTATATGGCATGAAATGTTGCATTCACCAAGATCTGATATCTGAATAGTAATGTTGTGTTAACCACTTTTTCCACACTGTGCAATATTAAAAATATGTCTAGGAATGTCTGTATAAGAATGCTGTGATTACAAGGTCAGATTTTACAACCAAGTGTGAATTAGAAAGAAAACATTGAAAGAAGGAACTGATGTTTCTCAATAGCTCACTCTAATGAAACACAAATTGTTGTATTTTTAGCAGACACAGCCATGGTTCGAATTCTGGGAGTGGAAGTAAGCTGCATGCATACTTTCTACTAGGATTTTGTGAATAAGTGCAGAGTGTTAACAAGGTCTTCCAGGTAAGAGAACTGTAACTGCCTGGCAATAAAGTTCTAAATCCTGGACTGGTTGTGTTTACTCTGGTACTGTATGGCTTGAAATGTTGCATTCACCAAGAACTGATATCTGAATAGTAATGTTGTGTTAACCACTGTTTCCCACACTGTGCTACATAAAAAATATGTCTAGGAATGTCTGTATAAGAATGTTGTAATTACAAGGTCAGACTGTACAACCAAGAGAGACATAGACAGAAAGCACTGAAGGAAAATACAACAGTTTCTCAATAGCACACTCTGATAAAACACAAATTGTTGTATTTTTAGCAGACACAGCCATGGTTTGAACCTCGGGAGTGGTAGTAAGCTGTAGACATAATTTCAACTAGGATTTTGTGAATATTTGTAGAAACAGTCAGGTAGGGTTAACAACCATTCCCCCCACAGGTCTTCTAGGTAAGAGAAGTAGAAAGCAGCTATAAGAAGGTTGAATTATACACTGTGTACAGACATACCACTGCCCAAACCAAGGCCATAGGTTACTGTAATAATACCTGTAGAGTAATTATTAGAGCAATGATCATTAAAGTTGTGAGTACTGCAAGGATATACAAGTTGTTAATTGATATCTCTCTCTCCCCACCACCATATCTGTAATAATAATCTAAACACACAAATCAGTGGGTATGTTTTACACCAAACCTACTGATGGGACATATGTCCTATTGTTCAACAAATATTTAAATGTGTTTCTATTAATGTTCCATGTTGAAATACTATCATTGGTGGCCTGTCACTATCAATTTAACCTGCATGCCATTGTAATGGCCACTGTGGTTCCATATATGCATGTGTTGTGTTTGCTGTGCAACTGTTCCAAATCTGTTGTTTTCGGTTAATGGGAATATCTATGCATGCTGTTATAACTAATCCTGGATTGTCTTGACTATTACTAACCCACATATGTTCTAAAACTGCAACACCATAGCACATTTGGGAAGGCTGGTCCCAGCTGACCCACCTCTCCCACCTCATCTGACCGTGGCTTCACAACACATTATTGTTGTCCTCACCCATCTCTCAGTGGTTTGTGTGTCCAAATATAACACCAAATTCAGTATATATGCACAGCTGTTGCTGTAGAACAAATGGAGAGCTATGGACCTTCCCTACACCCATCCTGCACATCCTTAGGTACTTTCCCTATTGTCTTTCCTTTTGCATGCCCCTTTTTTCACCACTTTCCTATCACCCTTTTTTCTTTTCTTTTAAAGAAATTAGCGTGGAGGTAAGTGGGAGTAAGCTGTTTTAAGCAGTAGTAAGCAGTATTAAGCCTGTTTGTGCAGTGCTAAGCAATGCCTACACAGATTAAGCAATTTTAAGGCTGTCTGTAGGCATATTTAACTGGAAATTCGCATTGCTTACCGGCACGCAAACCCATGGAAAACCCGCTTACAACTGCTTAAAACTGCCTTAATCACTCTGTAGCCAGCATCCTTTGTTCTGCCCAGCAACAAAATAATCAGCCCTTGCAAGTCTTGAACCCAGGGCCCTGCACACAATGGCCACCACAATTTACCACTAAGCCAATTAAGCTGTAGATATGGCTGGTGTTTTTTCAAACATATCATGCAGCACAGTCATTCAACAGTAGGGAAAATGTATTTATATATGTCTACGTATATATATATATATATATATATATATATATATATATATATATATATATATATATATATATAGACCCAAAAACAATGGTGCACGTATCCAACAAGGTGCACGGAACACCAAAAGCATAAAAACTTCCAGCACTCCACAGAAATGAAATAAAGGCCACGTGAGTTAAAGGCTTTATTTAGCCACACAGTCTGCCCCACAGACCGGTTTCGCTTAAAGCGTCATCAGTGTAATCACCATACGCAAGTACGTCTGTTTTAAACTCATCTGCCCTTAAAGAAACCGTTCAGTTTGTACACATACATACCAAATCATATAGACTACATATACACAAAGATACACTTTTGCCAAAATCAAACACTAATAAATTAGCGTTTAAAATAAACCTTACAGCCCAAATATTCACACAACACTATAGTGATACATACTATATTTTATATTTTATAATAAACACAGTTGTATAAATGTGAATAGACAAATAAATAACACATCCCACCAAAACTTCTTATATAATTACCACTTGGTCCCTATTATGGCAAAAATCATTAAATAAACCTTAATTACCAAATAACCTGGATACAAAATTCCAAAAGGATATAGCTCCATTAAATAGATACCAAAAAAGCTACCAATGGTCATTAAGACCTGGCTTAAATAAAGCCCCTAAATTGACAATCCACCTACGTTCCTTGGCAGTCAAAATGTTATGTCGGGCAACCTCATTATTTACTGAGGTATTGACTTTATCAATCCCTACAAAAACAAAATGCGCCGTAGGGTGTACTAAAATATGTTTGTATAGGGCACTAAGAGTCCTTTTGCATTTTATATCACTAATATGAATAGCTATCCTCTGCTTTAATATGCAAGAGGTCTGTCCTACGTAAAATGCCCCACACTGGCATATAGCCATATAAACTACCCAGGAACTGGTACAAGTAACAAAACATTTAATGTCATATACTTTTCTGGTATTTATAGATGTAAATGATGCAGTTTTAGACATTATTTTACAATATTTACAGTGACCGCAATATGTACTGCCTTTAATTTTAAGTCCAACCTCCTCTGTTGGACAAGGCCCTTTCTTAAAAGCTGATAAATATTGTCCAATTGACTTACCCTTACTGTACCCAAACTCACATCTAGAACTTAACATGGTAGAAAAAAATGGATCTGTATATAAAATATTCCAGTATTTAGATATAACTTGCTTAATTTTGGCAGTGTTACTAGCATAAGTAGTGATAATTCTCACACTCGTAGACCGGTCATTGCTGAAACTCAATCTATCCTGTAACAACTCCCCTCTATCCATGTTCCTAACCATAGTTTGTGCCTGTTCAATCATTCCCCTCTGGTATCCTCAAGCCGAAAAACTATATTTTAAATCTGTCTCTTGTATTTCATATTCCCTATTGTTAGAACAAATTCTCTTAATCCTTTGAAACTGTGCCTTTGGAATATTATTGATGATATGAGAAAGGTGGCAACTGTGGACATGGAGAATAGAATTTTTGGAGAAAGGTTTACGATATAACGAGGTAACTACTGTGCTATCAATCACTTTTGTGACATTGACATCTAAGAAATCAACCGTAAACATGTCTAATTTTCCAATAAATCTGATGCCATACTCATTTGCATTTAAATACCTCTTAAAACCCTCCCAATCTTGTAAACTCCCATCCCAAACTACCCAACAATCATCTAAATAACGTCGCCACATCACCAACTGTGCTGAATATGGAAATCCTTCCTGATAAATATATAATGCCTCCAAGTATCCCATAAACAGGTCAGCATATATAGGGGCAAAAGTTGCCCCCATCGCCGTGCCTTTAACCTGCAAATACCAATTATTATTAAACTTGAAGGCATTATGCTCTAATACCAACTTTAACAGGGATAGTAAGAATTCCATCTCAACCTCAGAATACAAACTAGACTCTACCATCCAATAATGAACTGCCTTTATACCTCCTATATGTGGAATACTAGTATAAAGGGATTGTACATCCAAAGTTCCTAGTAGGGAATGCATGGGAAGCTGTAAATCATCCATAAGCTGCAAAAATTGCTTGGTATCCCTAATTCTGGCTCTGACAAAGGGCAATAAAGGTTTAAATTTAAATTCCAGAAATTCAGACAATGGTTGAATTACTGAACCTCTACCGGCCACAATGGGCCTCCCTGGAGGATTATGCAGTGTTTTATGAATTTTGGGAACTAAATAAAAATATTGAAAAGTTGGACTTTCCACTGTTAGTTGTTGCACTATATCATCACTGATAACATTATTTTGTTTTGCTTCTAAAAGAAACTTGTCAATGGCAGTTTTAAACCCTTCAATAGGATCCATAGGTAGGGAACAATAAGATATGGGGTCTGTTAACTGTCTTTTAACCTCTTGCTCATATTGCATCCTGTCCCAAATGACTACAGCCCCACCTTTATCTGCCCCAGTAATGACAACATCATGTTTATTGACAAGAGACTTTAAAGCATTACGTTCTTCCAAAGTCAAATTATACGAAGTACAACAAAAAATATCAGCCTGATTAACTTGTAACTCATGTAGTACTAACTGTTCAAAAGTCCTGACTACATTATTATATGCCGGTTGAAAATTAGATTTTTTGAACCTAAAACCAGAATTACCATCACCCGAAAATATTCCAGGTTGATGAACAAAATAATATTTTAAATTCAAAGTTCTGCAAAATTGTTTAATATCATTGACAGTATCATATTGTGATAGAAAAAATGAAGGCACATAACTCAATCCTTTATTCAACAGCTTTAATTCACTAGATGTAAAAATATGTTGTGTCAAATTGACCACAATTTGGTTTATACCATCAGGGTCATCATGACTGCCTGATCTTGATGCAAATGAAACCGGATCTGCAGGGCCTACCAACTGGCCCGAAACCTTGCTTCCATCTTGTCTTCTCCGATGTTTACGACCTCCCCTCCTAAAGGGGTTTTAGTTCTCTTTAAAACTGGTGATTCTGACAATATTAAATCCCCCTGCTCGGGTTCAGTATCAGAATTGGAATAACCAGATGAACCTTCTGATACATTAGAATCAGTATTTTGACGACGCAAAATAGAGCGTACTCATTTGCGTTTAGGTCTATTTTGTTTATCTGCTTCAAAATGTACACCTTTCCTTTCTTTCTTCCAGGAAAATATCTTATCATTTTTAAAATCATTAATGTCCCTCTGGTATTTGCGCATTTTTCGACCCTGCAGCTCCTTATCAAATTTGTCCATGTCAACTAAAAACTGCCCATACATTTGTTGATACTCATTAGTGCCCTCAAAAGATAAGGTACGTTCGTGACAAGCCTGTAATTTGGCAAATAAATCTGGCAATTGTTTATCATAATAGTCAATAAGTAGCTCCATAAACATATTAGAAGCTACTAACTGTACTCCATGCCACTTTTTCATAAAATCCGCATCTTCATTCCCCAATCCAGGCTCTAACTGGACCCTGAAACCTCGCGGAACTATTTTAGCTTGTATATAAGTCTTTAATAACTTATTATGCCAAACCAATGAACGTACCTTTTTAGTTATGTCTGCCAACTGTCAAAAATGCTGTTTCATGTCCATATTCCCCATACAAATGGAGCTTTCATCATCCTTATGCAATCCAGTAAAAATAGAATATTCATCTTTATCTGCAGTCAATTTGTCCATAAACGATTTGAAATCCAGACGTACCGCCATAGTAAAAAGCGACTGTGAACCACTCAAATGTGCATAAAGCCTACAAACGCTTATACTCCACTGCATCTGTTATCCAAGCCAAAATAGGCCTGGTATTGGAACAGCACTCGAAATAGTATACCACTAGACCCAAAAACGATGGTGCACGTATCCAATAAGGTGCACAGAACACCAAAAGCATAAAAACTCCAAAAGACTTCCAGCACTCCACAAAAATGAAATAAAGGCCACATGTGAGTTAAAGGCTTTATTTAGCCACACAGCTATATCCTTTTGGAATTTTGTATCCAGGTTATTTGGTAATTAAGGTTTATTTAATGGTTTTTGCCATAATAGGGACCAAGTGGTAATTATATAAGAAGTTTTGGTGGGATGTGTTATTTATTTGTCTATTCACATTTATACAACTGTGTTTATTATAAAATATAAAATATAGTATGTATCACTATAGTGTTGTGTGAATATTTGGGCTGTAAGGTTTATTTTAAACACTAATTTATTAGTGTTTGATTTTGGCAAAAGTGTATCTTTGTATATATGTAGTCTATATGATTTGGTATGTACGTGTCAAATTGAACTGTTTCTTTAAGGGCAGATGAGTTTAAAACAGGCGTACTTGCATATGGTGATTACTCTGATGATGCTTTGTTAAGCGAAACTGGTCTGTGGGGCAAACTGTGTGGCTAAATAAAGCCTTTAACTCACGTGTGGCCTTTATTTCATTTTTGTGGAGTGCTGGAAGTCTTTTGGAGTTTATATATATCTATCTATATATATATGTATATATATATTTATATGTATATATGTATATATATATATATATATATATATTTATATGTATATATGTATATATATATATATATATATATATTTATATGTATATACATCTATCTATATATATATATATATATATATATGTATATATATATATATATATATATGTATATATATATATATATATATATATATATATATATATATAAATTTATTTTATATATATATATATATGTGTGTGTGTGTGTGTGTGTGTGTAGTGCAGTCAGACATCAGATCCACACTCTGAGCCTCTTACTGCAAGAAATCTGACCAAAGGTTGTTTAAATGCGGGTAAAGGGGCCCAAACTAAGGACCTCTTGTAATTATTGCCCTTATCCCTTCCTCCACAGCAGAACTATTCTGCCTTGCAACAAAATAACAAGGCTTGCCAAGTCCTGGACCCATGGCCTTGCCAACTATAATCAAAGCAATGTACCATTACACCATGTGAGCCCTACAAAGTATTGATGACATTCAAAACATATCAGTTATTATAGTCATCCAACAGCAGGGAAAAGAGTCTGTAGAATTAGTCAGGTAGTCTGTGTATACATGTATATATGAATGGAGATGCATATATATAGACAAATCTATACATAATCCATACATACACACACACACACACACACACACACACACACACACGCATAAATATATATATATATATATATATATATATATATATATATATATATACATATTTGTATATATATAGAGAGAGATACATCCACATTCATATCCATATATATGCATACATGCATATATAGAAAGGTGAATACATGTATATATATATATATATATATATATATATATATATATATATATGTATACATAAATATACAGAAATATATAACAGCTGCAAAGACATGCAATTAGTGGGTCATGCTGATGCACACTGGAAGTCTAAATTTGGAAATTCCCTCACTGGAAGTATTCCATAAAGTGTGGAACAATAACATATGTGCTGTAACAGAGACCTGGTGAAAGGCAGCATGAAGCACCCCTGCAGTGCCAGTCTATAATTAATTCCATGACTTTTGGCTGCAGAATGTGGACTGAAGCTCCAAAGGTGATGGTATTTTCATATTCGTAAAGGATGCAGGCACCTCCAGAGGGGTAGATCCACATTATGCATTACAGATCCTGCAGGCATAGCTGACATTGAGTAAAACAGTGGTTCAGGTTGTAGCCTGCTATAGGTCCCCATACATGCCCCAAGACTCACATTCCATGTCCATAAAATCCCTGGAGAATATTAGTGTCCAACCTAACACTGGTTGACTTCAACTACCCCACCATTAACTGGGATGCAGCACAGAGCTACACACACACACACACACACACACACACACACACACACACACACACACACACACACACACACACACACTTGCCAGTACTGGGATTAGAACTCCTGCCTATCTAGGTATGTCCACTATAGTGTTACTCAGTTATCAGATGTGCCATAGTGCTACACACACACACACACACACACACACACACACACACACACACACACACACACACACACACACACACACACACACACACACACACACACACGCACACACACAAATGACAAATGTGCCAGTACTGGGATTAGAACTCCTGTCTGTCTAGGTATGTCCACTATAGTGTTACGCAGTTATCAGACATGCCACAGAGCTTATACAGTTCCACATCTTCCAAAATTAATTCTAAGATGGATGACATCAACAGGTCTACTAAATTGGAATGCAAGGTAGTGTAAAGGGTAGTATACAGATCAAAAATGGTATGAGCCAAGCAGTACATGATTCCTAAATACACACACGCACACTTGCCAGTACTGGGATTAGAACTCCTGCCTATCTAGATATGTGTACTATAGTATTATGCAGTTATCCCACATGATACAGAGCTTCACATGGCCAAAGCTGCTGATTACTGCTCAGCTGTGGTAAAGTATTACAGGTGGCAAACAGTCTGCCTTTTGTTCCACCCATAAATCATGCTAGTTCTTTCTGTCTTGCACTTCAACTAGAATTATGACTTGGCACTTCACCAAGTTATTGTATCAGGAAGTGTGGCACACCTGGCAGCCATCAGCATTACTCGTTCATCACAGATGTAGCCCCAGTACTTACTAGTTATGTCCACCCCTCCTGGCATGTTTGAAGGGCAGTTATCTGTGCTTTCACCCATTAACCTGGTGTACTTGTCCATTTTGGGGCACTGTTGCAACTGCCTCATGTTCACAAACAACCCTTCCTTCTAAATCCCAAACAATCAGACCTGTGAGGGTTACCCATATATCACCCAATGTGGACATATGCACTCTCCAGCAAAGACTGGACAAGCAGGTAAGGAGGATAAGATCAACACCTTCACAACACCATGTGGTACATGTAGCTAACCATGACACCCACTTTGACAGACATGACATACACTGAAAAGCCATACACCCACCCTCCCAGAGGCACTCAATGGGCACTTACCCAAACAACACAGGCCAGCAAGGCAGACACACACTCAGACACCATGACATGGCACATGCCAAGGGACACATATTTAACCTGCACAGTGTGCCCCCATCCTAAGCTCCTAAGGCTAACCACCTTGCACAATACAGTGATCATGGGTAACTCAATACTGAGGCACACAAACCCCACTCAATAAGTTGACTATGGAGCAAGTAACAGCCAAATATCTATCACATGCCAGCATCTAACACATGACACAGCCAGTCATGTCACTCCACAGCTACATGTATCACTCCATATCCATGTGGGTGTGAATGACTTGGGACACACCTCCCTGGACTACATGGCACTAAGCCAATTAAGCTGTAGATTATGAACTCTCTGATTATGCAGTCCAAGCAGGTGTGACAGTAGCCCTTAGGCAGTGTACCTTTGTCACCCAGAATGATGCAGCAATACTATCAACAGATGATTGACTGCAACACTGGCTTATGTGTTATGTGTCATTCTCAGGGGATCAAGAACCTCTCTATCTGGGATGACATGATTGACAGAACCGAATGACTTACCATGGATGTCCTACATCTGTCACCACTGGGTTGCCAGGTACTAGCTAATTGTCTTGCAACCCCTATGGTGCCTTATTAGGCAGTGTTCCTAATGTTATTACCACCATAACAGCTATACATGTATGCAGTCTGAGGGTCATGCTGCTCAACAGTGGCCATCTAACTATCAGGATGCAGTTATTCATAGCAGTCGTTGGAGTGGAGGACATGTCTGCTGTAATGGAGAGGTGGTTCACAGCAGCAGACTGCAGACCTGCAGTGTCAGGCTATGATGCATTCCACAGCTGTCAGCTCCCAAACATGGACCACACCACACCTCCACTGGTAATGTTGTCTCCATATTCATTATGAATAGGAACACCTCCAGATTAGTACCCCATCATAATGCATTGGAGATACTTCTGGTACAACTGCCTTGGGGTAATAGTGCAATCCATTCAATAGCCTGCTATGGGTCCACATCTATGTCCCTAAACTGTCAATGCACATTCCTCAACACCCTGCCATATATGATGGTCCAACACAATAGTGACATAGTATGTGTGCCTTCAACTACCTCTCCATCATTTGGGGAATGTAGCCAAGTGCCAGTACAGTGGCCCGACACTTATGGGATTCATCATTTCTATTGCCCTAGACCAGCTCATACTGACCACTGGTAGAGGATGCAAAAACCTTGACCTGTGTTGACCACTTAAATATCGGGCTGTTGCTCATCCACAGATGTCAATCCCTGCATGGTGTGATTTACACAGGCTGTAATCAACATGGAACTCAACATGTCAGCCACACCCCCACAAAGATAACCACCTGGCAAAATCTCTCCAAAGCTGACTTTGCAGCAATAAAAACAGGAGTGGATGTCTTCATTGCATCCATGACAATGGGAAATAGCTGCATGAGTGTGGAATCATACACATAGGCACTGTACAAACAGGTACATGAATGCATGGTACCAGCCAGAGCCAAAAGAATCCAGGCACTGTCCTCCAAACACTGGGAGACAATGTGATGGTCCCCCCTGCCATTACTAAAGTGTACATCAGAGGGAGTACACTGTTGCGGGGAAAGGCGGTGTCCCATTACTGTTGAACTCCCTTATTCACCTCAAACACAACTTTGGATCCCTCATGGAATCCCCAACAGGCATGTATGGCAGCAGGGATGCAGCAGATACTGATGACAGTCACAATAGCCTTTAATAGCTACATCAACAACCTCTGCAGCATTAAACACAAGTGCTGTGAGTTACAGCACAATGCTAATACCTATCCTGAGACAACAGATATTGGCCACAGTCTTGGCAGCACATTCCATGCCAGCTTTACCCCTCTCTCCCCCCACAAGCGAAGTGCTGAATGAATGTGTTCTTACATGCTCCAGCCCATTTCCATTCTAGGTGTCTGTGTGTCACCAGGATGTGGCCCTGCAGCAAGGCCATGGGGTATGGCAGTGTGGTAACACATCCACCATGTCATAGGCAGGGTACAGTATATGCATGGTAATCCCTGGTCTGTAACACAGTGATTGCATATGCCTCACATATTATTGGGCTGAGGGTTTTACATAGGTATATGTTAATTTACATCATCTCTTTTATAATGGAGAATGGTGCATGTTCTGGTTTGGACACACCTCCGATAGCTAATAACCACAGCCACAGGGGATATTCATCAACCAAACACACTGGCATTACAGCTCACACACACACACACACACACACACACACACACACACACACACACACACACACACACACACACACACACACACACACACACACACACACACACACACACATTTGCCAGTACTGAGATCCATAGGCTCATTGCTTCACAGGTGTGTAGTTGGTGAATGTTCCTGAAGACTCTACAAGGCTAGCCCAAGGGAATACTCTGGCATCAGGCCACATGAAAATAGTCCCCATCGTGGCTCAGGAGTATATCCACTTGAGTGGTCCCCGGGGGGGTTGTATCCCCCATCCACACATCCAGATATCTATTGTGGGTAGCCATGTATTTGATTTATATTCCATAACATGGCCAGGGTTTGGGTTGTGCACATGTCCCACATACATGTTCTTTGAAGTGTGTAAGTGTGTTTGAGGTCTCTGGGGCATGTTGTGTGGACAGATTGGTATCTTCTGATGTAACATTCCTGACCTCGTTTGGTGAGACCTGGCTATGTAACTGAGGTAGTAATTGCACCTACATTGACAGTATAATACAGGTATTCATTGGAGTTATTGGCATCTGTCCATACAGGGCATGTGTATAAGGCATGATATTTCCTTTGTGGAGTACATTTGCAGACTCTACAGTTGTTGCAGGCGTCCAGTGGGGAACATGGCAAAAGGGCCACTGTATGCATTGATTGGGCTACTGAGGGGATGGAACAGGGTGCCATGTCCTTTTACTTGCTGGATAAGACACAGTCAGGAGATTTAACACATTAAAATACTTTCTGTTGTCAGTGGCACGGATGTGATCAACAGGCATGTAGTCCACTGCAATCACACCAGGGGTACTATCTGTGAGGCAATATGCAGGGGAGCTACCAATATAGTGATTGTTGCCTAGCCAAGTGTTAGTGTATGATTTGTGGGTGGAAAGTGGTCTCTGGGTATTAGTAGGGCTGCCTGTTTTGTTGACTAATCCGTACTATCACATAGTCATTGCACATGGCATTAGACATTTAGAGCTGTGGATTATCTATACCAACCTCTACAGTGTTTGACAACTGTTGGCCTTTTATGTGGACATTGGGACATATACTAGGTCCTCAACATGATAATTTAGCAAAACCCACCCCTCAATGGATTGTGTTATTACACAATCACACCGATCCCCACACAGGATACTGATGACAAACACAGACACACACACTTCCCAGTAATGAGTTTCGAATCTCTACCTAGCTATGTATTGCTGCTACAGTGTAACACATTTATCTCATGTGCCACGGAGCTTATAGGATGGATGTTGTCCCAAGGTACTTCTAAGGTGAGGAAAATCACCAGCCCTTGTAAATACTGGCATTGGGTGATGTATTTACAACATGCACCACTGACCTTACATGGTTTAGGGTTGCCAACAGGTACTTCTAAGGTGGATGATATATGCAGGACTGCTAAAATCAGGCACTGAGATGTTTACTGGGTGTAAATAGGGCCAAAATCTTTGAGGTATTGACCTACATATGTACACACACAAACACTTGCCAGGAATGAGATTCATCCCCCTACCTATGAAGTTATTGCTACTACATTGTTCCACATGTATTGCACACACCACGGAGCTTACATGTTGGAGAGCTGGGCAAAGGTATCTTTGAAGGTGAGTGACATCCGCAGCAGTGCTAAAGGAGGGGTAAGGGAAATGTTGTAAGTGTGAATCACCATAAAATCAGGTCTGTACAAGGATATACACACTCTCTCATACAAACACTCACACTCGCCAGGATCAGGAATGGAACTACTACCTAACTAGATTGCTACACTATAGTATTACACAGCTATCGCAAGCACCATGGAGCTTATATGTTGGAGAGCTGTACAAAGGTATCTTTGAAGGTGGGTGACATCAGCAGCAGTACTAAATGAGGTGTAAGGGAAGTGCTGTAAGTGTGAATGACCACAAAGTCAGGTCTGTATAAGGATACACACACTCTCTCACACAAACACTCACATTTACACAGCTGCGAGGTTCAGGATTGGAACTCCTACCTGACTAGTTTGCTACATGAAAGTATTACGCAGTTATCGCAAGCACCATGGAGCTTATATGTTAGAGAGCTGTACAAAGGTATCTTTGAAGGTGAGTGACATCAGTAGCAGTGCTAACAGAAGGGTAAGGGAGGTTTAGTGCATGTGAATGGCCTCAACCACATTCATCTAGAAACACACACACACACACACACACACACACACACACACACACACACACACACACACACACACACACACACACACACGCACACACACACACACACACACACACACACACACACACACACACACACACACACACACACACACACACACACAGAGGCACACAGGCACACATACACACGCACACGCAACTTTACATTTGACAGGACCGAGGTTACAACTGCTACATGGATACCTATTTGTACTGTAGTGTTACACAGTTATCACAAGCACTACTGACACTATAGGGCTAAGGGCTAACCAAAGATATTTCAACAGTGAATGACATCAGCACATCATGTGATATAGGCCTATGGGATGTGTAGTGGGTGGGACAGGCCTCAGAATGAGATTCTCTCTGTCGGTGTCTGTCTTTCTCTTCCCCACATCTCTGTGTGTGTATGTTTGAAATATTATATTATGTTGGCCTTAGATATGTGTGTGTATTCCTATCCAATATGTGTGTGTGTGAAGTCTCAATGGTGTACAATTAGGTGTGTGTGCAGACAGTTGTGAATAACTGATATCTGTAGTCCACTGTGTTGTAAGACATGGGCTTCATTTCTTTAAGTGTAGGAGCATGCCCAGTATGACCTTCTATACTGAGTGTGTTCATCCATTCCAGGGAGGGTTGGACTCCAGTTCAGGGTTTTGTGCACTACAGCTACACCTAGCAAACGGTTTCTGCAGGTTATCTGTAGACATGTTGCCAATATGGAGACACAATGGGTTTAACATATGGGGGATAATGTAACTATTGCTGTCTGTGCTGCTTGTGTGACATGTTTGGTTGTAGCATAGATTTTATGTACTGTTTTACACTGTGATGTGTCATGTCATCAACTACTGACAGTTATCATTCTTTGCTCACAGTTATTTACTGGGAAATACAAGATGAATGAAGCTGAGACCAATATTCTGAGGCATATAGACTACACATTCTGGCACACACCTGCCATTGTGGAGGGGTAGCTACAGACAATAGACTGCTGGTTCTGTGTAAATGGTCCAGCACCTTGTTAGTATGCTGGCTGGGGTTCCCCTCCTTGTGCTTTTCTCAACTTCACGGAATGGCCATATCCTGCTGGGGCCATACCTCTCAGCTGTACAGATACACCCAGGTTATCCAGAGATAGGACTCATATATCTGGTCAGTTTACCTTCACATTGTGGTTTACCAGTGGTTTAGTGGCTATTCATTCATGGGTTTCCAATCAGGAGCAGTATGGGTGGACATTAGAGTTTCAGACTTCACACACTCCATGACGTCCCTGCCTCTACACCCCCCCCTCTGTTTTTCTCTCCTCCACCTAACATTATGTAAGCAATGTCACAGAGGTATCGCTATAGTTGGGCCTTCATCCCAGTTGTATTTATGGTCTGATCCACAGTCCTTGCAGTAGGACATGGGGAGGTCTGCTACTGGCAATTGTCAACATGGCCTTGTATTTGTTTCCTGTTTACTGTGTTAGGTTGTTAGTTGGGACATCCTGACATTCCGTATACTGGCACTATGGGTGAGGCATGAGCCTTTGCCAGAGGACTGTAGGCCATTTGATAGTGCTGCAGGTCGTCTATTACTGCATTTCTACATGGGATTGTGGGGGGTGCACACCTGCAGACTCTAACATTTAAAATGACTGTACTGGTATTTTGGTTACTCTGTTGGCTTCCATTTCATATTGTATTGTGACTTATCATGCAGACAGGAGGCATATCAGTAGAGTACACATGTTAGATCTTAATGGCATATATTTCAGTTTCAGACTTCTTACCCTTCAGAACTAGAATGCAACTGCCAGACCTGTTGTAGTATGTCTGTGTAGGTCTGGTGGGGGGCTGTTCACCATTGCCATCATTTGGGGGCCTTAGCCCGGCCTTTCTTCATGGTCATCTACACCTGTCCTGCTGGGTGAGGCTGGTAGTAGATATGTGACTCTCATTGACATCCATGTGTGTGACCTATTGACACCCACAGTTCTTTGGGCCATCACATGTACTGCAGTGGGGGTTGTCACCTTGTGTAGTGCTGCCTAGTATGTTGACACCAGTATTTGTTATGAATTTCCTGCTGTCCCATATAGCTGTCTGCTGCTGTCCCATTCATCCACCCAATTCCCTTGCATGCTTGCATCCATATCATACATACAAGTATGAGAACATACTACTCCATTCAGTAACTGATAGGAAGAGTGACTTACCTTGTTGCTGGGCCAGTACTGTGGACAGTGCTGGAGGGCTGAATATGTTGGATGCACATAGTACACTCCCTATACATGGTAAAGCTCAGGTAGTGTCATGTTTGGCATCCCTTTTACTGTATGTGCGAGTTGGAAAGAGGTATCAGCCCCTGGGTCCCTACACTGTCAGTGTGTGTGCTATGCGTTGCCTCTTTGCCATGGCCTGGGCATACTGTGCATGCCTCCTTCTGCCTACAGGGGCAGGCTCAGGATGTTCCTCCTCCAAGTCCCTCTGTGCCTGTGCTGGCCTTGGCAATGGTGGGGGGCTGTATGGCCATGCTCCGTGCTGTTCCTGCTGCAACTGTTTCCTCAGGATCATATTGTGTAGCATAGCACATACTATGAACATTTGTGTACATGTAGCTGCAGAGTACTGCAAGAGATATGTCAAGGCAGCGGAACCGTGACTTGAGCATCCCAAACAAATGCTCTAAAATTATCCTGGTTTGTGTGTGTGCCTCATTATGGTGATCTTGTTCAGGTGTGTGTGTACATTTCTGATGGGTGTCATCAGCCACGGCTAGAGTGCATAGCCAGCATCCCTCACTAGATGGCCATATGGGATGTCCCCCGTGGCAAACGCCTAATACAGCTGTGAGCAATGCCAGATGTGGAAGTCGTGATAGCTTCCAGGGCTGCCAGCACATACATTCATGATAATGCCCTGGGCATCGCACATGACCTGCCAGCTGATAGAGGGGAAGCCCTTGCAGTTTATGTAGACCCTGCCCTGCTCATTGGGTGGTGCTTTGATGTGGATGTGCATGCAATGTGTCTATAGCACCAACTACCTCAGGGTATTCTGCTATATGGTAGAAGAGATGCATACATGTGGTCAGTACTTCACGGGCGGTGGGAAAATATATGTGCTCATTGGCATGCTGTGTCATGGCATCCAGGAACTGGTAGAGTACGCTGGAGGCTGATGCCAGTGAGACCCCCATGATATCCCCAGTTGGCCTTTGGAAGGCACCTGTGGCTAGTATTCTTAAGCCTAGACATACCTTGGTACCACTGGGATGGGTTCCCCTCTATTAGTTCTGTGTGTAAGGTGTGGCCGGCACAGTTCAACGATTTGCTGTAGAATGTCCCTGCCCACCCTATAGCACTCTACTATCTCCAGCTCATGCAGGCCCTGGTAGGTTACCCTGGGTCTGTACATGCTTCTGCTCCTCCTCACTGTGGGTCAGTTGTCAGCATTCTCCTCCCCTCCTCACCACCCTCAGTCTCTAGTACATACTGATGGAGTAAATCAGCAGCAGCAACTTAGTTTTGCCAGTTAAAAATCCCCCTCTGTGTTCACTGGTGGTGTACAGTTTGTGGGAAAAAACAGTCTGTAGTGTGTTTGCATAGTTTATATTAGTGTGCTGGGCTGCTGTATGTGTAATTAGCTGATTCTAATACATTCCACCTGCCAGCTATGCTAGTTCCCATTGATTGCCTTCCTAGTGCTGTTTCCCATTCCCAGTTCCTCCCTATTTCAGCCCCGAGGCACTCTGCACATACCCAGTGCTCAAATGTAAACAGTGCTGCAATTTCTTCTTCTTTTTTTTTTTTTTATTTAAATCCCAGTGTGCAGTGCACATACCTGTTTAGGCTATATACACAGTGCTCAGGCACATCTGACACACCCTCTTCCTTAGCTGTGCTTAGCTAAGGGCAAACATTGGCCACAGAGCTCCAATGCACTTACAGCAACCATGACACATCCCCTTATGAAGTCATTCAGCTCTTACATTTGCACTGTTGTATTGCTGCACCTACATGGATAGGTACAAGCTGACACTTTGAGGAAATCTGTGATTCGGTATAACTCCCCTTATTTGCATACCCCAGTGTGTAAGTCATTAGTTACTGCAATTAAACGGACCCTTTCCCCTTGACAACCAGTGCTCCCTCGTATTGTTTACATTCTGCATGCCATTGACTATAGTGGCAAAATGCAGAATTCGCTTAAATTTGGCTTTTATCATTTTTTTTTCAGCACGATCCTGTTTGCGTGCCACTGCCCTAAGCTTAAACGGCCAAAAAAAAAAGTTTAGTAAAAAAAAAATAAACCGTTATTAATGCCAATGACCTTATATTTGGCCATTGGCATGTGTGTTTGACTGTAATACGTGCTTTCCATGAGCTATACTGCCTCCGTTTGTTCAGATGCAGATATGTATTCAGTTACTTACTGAATACATTTCTGCTCTGACACTGTTCCTGCACGGAGTCCGGACAGCTTTGTGGATTACAAATTCACCTCATTTGCATGTATTTTACCAGCAAATGAGGTAATTTGCATCCTGCACAGCTTTCTGTATAGAAGCAGTGTAGGACCACTCGTGCACGTGAAAACGATTCTTTCCTGGATCGCTCGACAACCATTTTCCATGCAGGAGATCCTATACTGTTCCAGCCATTCATGAATCCCGGGGTATGAGTTTTGATGTCTGTGTAAGTCATCCAATTTGCAGTCTGCTAAAGCTTGAACTTTTAAGATAACTGTGTTTAATGTGTAATCAGTAAGATGGTTCTGTCTATTTTTTTTTTATTTCATTTGATTAGAGAAAGTGCATCTCAATACATTGTTCACATAGGCATGTTCTAGATGTTAGAGAAGTGTCTTGCCCTATTTTGAAATATTTATTTTTTTATGTAAATTGTTTACTTAGTGACCTAAAACTGAATACATCTTACTGTGTCTCACTTTGCTAAGGTCACAGGTAGCAGCAGAAAACAATATGCATGTGTCTGCATATTATCATGCATGCTAAAAACTTCAGAAATACATCACTATATATTGTATGTTCTTAATATTCATTACTGTTGCAGTAGTCTTCACTATATGGGTTATATCCTGCCAGGTATATAACAGCTGTCTATCTTCCAACTATTCAGGACACCTTTCACATGCCCAAACTGTCAAGCAGCTTGAGCTGAGCTTACTAAAAAATCAGCTTGTCCTTTCCTTAGGTGGGCAGATAAATTTTCTTTGGGGGAAAAAAAAGCTTCCATTTTCTTATTTTTTTACCGATGTTTTATTGTTTTCTTCTTCAGGAAAGTTATTTTAGTGTTGCGTTTTAATGGATTGTCTTGAGACTGTAACGTACTTTTTAACAGAGTATCCATTGTTTCTGTCAGTTTAAAAGTAGTGTTATCGAACTGATTAATTATTTTCTGTGGAAAAACTGTATTTATTTTAAGGTTGTGGGACTGACATAGTTCTTGAAGGTACTTTTTACTTTTTACTCCTCAAATTTCTTTGGATAGGAGTAGTTTACTGGGACAGGCTCAGGGTTTGATTCAGGCTATTGATCCTTCTTGTAAAATAGTTTCTGGTAAAAGAAAGATGAATGCTTCCTTTCCTGATGAGATTCAAGATTCTGAATCAGAACAAGAATGTGCATGGACAGAATCAGGGTTTTGTCTTCAGATTTCTAATTCAGACTCAGAGGACAACTCTCTGTCTGATTCTCCCTGTGGGCCTTCCTCTTTCTCTGAGATTATTTCTAGAATTTCCCATTGTTTTCGGTGGGAAAGTACTGACATTTCTTAGTCTCTCAAAAAAAATATGAGTTGTTACAAAAGGATTTCCCAGAGGCTACACCAAATTCTCCTGTCCTATTTGCTTTATAAGATGTGTGTCTTACTGTTTGCAGTTTTCCTCATAGTCAGCCAGCTGTCCCTAAAAGACAGAAAGGATGTATAAAGCTTCTCAGTCTTTAAATGTTTATACACTATTTCCAAATTTGACCCAGCAGCTATAGCCTTAGTTTATTACACTGCTGCTAAAAAAGAAGTTATGTTCTTATCATAATGTTCCAGGTGAGTTGTCCATCTCTCTATTTATTCTTACTGATGGGTTCAGAGCTGATCCTTGGCTCCAACTCAGCCATTTTCACAAGCTCGAGGTCTCCAGCTAGCTTGAGGCTAATTCCCTATCCCATGATGCACTTGTGCTCCAACTTAGAGCTTGTTTGCCTCTAAGAAAAAGAATAGACTACAACTAAAAGACTATATACATATATTTATTTGTGGAACAATTGAAAAAGGTCAAGTCAAAAAGGTGTCCAAAAAGAATAAAGCCTAGATCCCCTAGAAATCACAGGCTGGGGGTTGGAGGGACGGACGTAAGAATGAAAAGTGAGATGGGCAAATCACATGGAACATTATGGTAAGAACATAACTCCGTTATGTGAAGTTGTCCTATCTCGCATTCATTCTTACTGATGGAAAAGCATTGCTAGCACCATTATTCCTGTGTGACTCACAGGTGTATATTCTTCAGCACAGTGGACCAAATGATACCCTGCCCCTGGAAGCTGTATCCACTTTGTAATGAGTAATAAAAGTGTATGGAGTTTCCCATGTTGCTGCTGCACAAATGGTATCTATAGGCACTCTGGCATGAAAGGCTGAAGAAGTGGAAATTGCTCTAGTTGAATGAGCCTTTATTTTACCTGGAACTTCTTTATTCAGTGAATTATAAGTAAAGAAAGACAGTATGATACTCATCTAGAAAGAGAGGTTTTTGCTACTGGTGTACCTTTTTTAGCATCTGAAAAAGACAGAAAACGTTGATCTGACTTCCTAAATTCCTTTGTTCTATGTAAATAGAAATGTAACTGTCTGGGCACATCAAGTTGGTGTAGAAATACTGGTAACTCAATGGTCTGATTTAAGTTTGACTCTGAACACACCTTTGGTAGGAAAGATGGATTAGTACGTAGAGAAACCCTATCATTATGAAACACTAGATATGGGGCTTTGATTGACAATGCTTGGAGTTCTGATGCCCTTCTGGCTGAGGTGATGGCCACTAAGAAGATGGTTTTCCAAGTTAAAAATTTCAGATGACATGATGATGCTTGCTCAAAAGATGGAAGAATTATTCTTGATAAGACAAAAATTGAGATTCCATGGTGGTAGCGGACATTTTACTGGTGGTCTTAAGAGATAAGTGCCTTTTAGAAATGCTTTGCACAATCTGTGTGACATGATGTTTTGTCCCTTTCACCTAGATGAAAATTTGAAATTGCTGCTAATTGCACCCTCATAGTAGCAGCTGCTGCAGCTTCTTCAAAAAGCTTTGTTAGGAATTCTATGATAGAAGAAAGAGATGTGAAAAAAGGGTCAATCTTATTCTGTAGGGCCCAAAGACAGAATCTTTTCCATTTGCAAAGATACAATTTTCTCGTAGAGATTTTATGGGAAGATATCAAAATGTGTCGAGTGGGCGATGCAAGGTTTTTTAACCTGACTATGTTTGGAACCAGAGCAGCCAAGCTGTCAGCTGGTGGGATTTGAGAGAGGGGTGAAGAACTCCTGATGAATGTATCAGAAGATCTGGTACTGGGTCCAGGATCCAAGGTTCCTCTTAAAGATAAGGTTGTAGGAAGGGGAACCAAATTTGATGAGGCCTGTAAGGGGCTATCAGGATTAAGGTCCTTCCCAACAATTTGGCTTTCTGAATGACTTGGGTATTAATGGAAAGAGAGGAAAAGCATACAGGAGACCCGGGGGCCAATTGTGTATGAGTGCATCCCTCGGGGACTGCCCCTGAGGTGGAATCAGGGTGAAATAGTTGCTGCATTTTGTGTTTGTAGATGTGGTGAAAAGGTCGCAGCAAGGCTGGTCCCATCTGCAGAAAATGCTCTCCACTACCTCTTGTTTGAGGGACCACTCGTGTGGCATCAGTATATATCTGCTGAGTTTGTCCACAATAACATTGGATTTCCCTGGGATGTGCATTGCTATTAGAAAGTTTTGGGAGAACATTGCCCATTGCCATACTCTCAGGGCCTCTCGACATAGGGGATAAGATCTGGTTCCTCTTTGCTTGTTTATGTGCTATACCACTGGCATATTGTCTGTCTGAATTGCAATTGTTCCTACAGGTATAGAGTCTCAGAATGCGTGCAACACTAGAAGCACCACTCTCATCTCCAGGACATTGATGTGCAAGTGAATCTCATGTTTCTTCCATGTCCTTGGGCTGTTCTTCCCAGATAATGGCCCCCCCACACCCTATCTGGGAAGTGTCCATGGTCACTGTGGTTAGGGGAGCTGGAGGAATAAAGGGTTTCCCCTATCATTACTTGGTCTGAATGAAGCCACCAAAAAGATCCTTTTTGCAAGCCAGTGTCAGAGTCATTTAGTGGGACATTGGGAGCATTTGCATCAACCATTGGGCAAAAAGAAGCCACTGTAAGATCCTCATATGCATGTGCACCATAGGAACTATTGTGATGGAAGCTGCCATTGTGCCTAGAACCTTCAGGACCTCTCTGGCTTGGGCTTTTGTTTTGTGCAGGAGATTCAGCACCTGTTTTCGAAGAACCTGAATCCTTTCCTCTGGAAGTTTTACCATCATTGTATTTGTGTTTAGCTCTGCTTCTATAAAAACAGTATGTAGCGATGGCAATACTGCAGATTTTTTTGTAATTGACAGTAATACCCAACTCTGCAAATAGCTGTAACATTGTGTTCCTTGCTTGAAGATGTAGCTGCTTGGTGGTGGTGGTTAGGAGCCAGTCGTCTAAGTATGGAAACACCTGGAATCCTAGCCATCTCAGGTGAGCTGTGACTACTGCCATGCATTTCGTGAACACTCTGGGGGCTGTAGTAAGGCCAAAGGGCAGAGCTCAAAATTGATAATGACTGGCTCCCAGCCAAAAGTGCAAATGCCTCATGGATGGCCTGTCCATTGTTATGTAGTAGTATGCATCCTGAAGGTCTATAGAGCACATCCAATGGTCTTTGCCTAGAAAGAGAAGTATTGACTGCAATGTGACCATCCAGAACTTTGTCTTCTTCATTGACTTGTTTAGTCTGCCGAGATCCAGTAGTGGTCACCAGTCCCCTATTTTCTATGGAACTGAAAAGAACCTTGAATAGGTTCCGGATCCTACTTGGTTTGTGGAGACTGACTGGATGGCTCTTTTTTGTAGCAACTTTTGAATTTCTATGATTGCTTGATCCCTTTGATTGGGTGGAACATCCAGAATCCTTTTGTCTGGGAGAGGTGGGATTGAAAATGGTATTGAGTAACCTCTGGATGTGATTCTTTGCACCCATGAGTCTTATGTAATTTCTACCCAGGTGACTGGGTGCAAAGATAAGCATCCTCCGACTGCCTCCAGAGTGGGAAAGATGGGCCTCCTCTCAAGAGCACTGAAAGGATTTTCCAGAAAAAGATTCATGGTCACCCTGGTTCTGCAGACCCCCTCAGCTATGTGGGCTGTGTCTTCCTTTATTTCCTCCTCCTATGCCCCTGAAGAAGGATTCACCACGTGTCAGGAAAAACTCTCTGGAATTTCCAGAACCACATCTTTCCCCCCTTTTGACCTTTGGGATTGGGTCTGGAAGGGGTGGAAAAACATACTCCCATAACAGAGAGAGTCTTTTCCTCTTGTTCACACCTGGTTAGTGTTTCTTTTACCTTCGGTCTGAAAAGGGACAAGCCATCAAAGTAGGTGTTTATAAAGGATGACTTGAAAGGTTCTGTGAAATTACAGAGGCACATCCAGGAAAGTCTCCTAAGGGTGATTCCTGAAGATGCTGACCTACTCTCCCTATCAGCTGCATAAGAGATAAGCCTCATGGATGAGTTCACTAGGGAGTAGGGTGGAGAGCTGGGATAATATTTTCTCTGATATCCCTTCAGCTACTGAACCATGGAGAGTATCTCCTAGCTCTTTAATGAGCTCTCTCTGTAATCTAGCAAAATGGTTTAAGTAGTTCAGTGACCTGAGTGTGAAGGCTGCTGATGAAAACATGCACTTTTCATATCTATCCATCATCCACGGATCCTTATTTGGTGGATGAACAGATGAGGATGTTTCTGATAACTCCTTGTTAGTGGCTGCTGCCACCACCATAGCATCTACTGGAACACCTTTTGTTAGAAAACTTTTGTCCTGTGGACTGGTTATGACTTTATATGGCCTCCTATGGATGGGCTGCACTGTGTCTGGAGACTCCTATGCCTTTCGAGAAAGTAATTCTAAAAGCTCGTCAAAAGGCGGAGACACCCGAGAGGTAGAAGGTCGAGACCCAAAAGCTTTCAGGTACACAGAATACTTATCAGTAGGGTTAATGAACTTCCAGCCACCTCGCTGCTTTAGGCTCTCTAGGATGTCTGCAAAGGAGACATCCTCAGACGGCAACCTTGGGGACCCTTCTGATTCATCCAGGTCTGTGTTCGATGTAAGTTACTCCTGTGGAGAGTCTAAATGCTTCCTCTTACAAGTTTTCATTTGAGTGGCCTCTTCAGAAGGGTATTCTGGAGAGGTCTCAGAAGACAAGGGACCTCCCACTGAGGCTTCTTGAAGCTCTGGGTGTCTATGCCTTTTTGGAGTTGGATCTGCCGAGACAGACACCAGTGCTTTAAGAGATGGAATGGGTGCATCAGATGGTGAGGCTGTCTCTGAGGACAGACCTCTCCTCATAGGGTTGAAGGCTCCACTCCCATGGGCTGAAGAACCCTCCAGTTCTGAGGAACCAATGGACACTCCCAGCACCAGAGGAGCAGGCACCAAAGCTGAGGCAGGGGCTGAGCTCACACAAGCTGAGGCTCTGAGAGGAAGAGTCAGATCCAACAAAATATCAGCTCCACTCAACCCCCCAGACCCAAACGGCGAGTGTCGACCCTAGACTCCAAGGATGGCACCAAAGTAGTTGGAGCAGTCGGAGCCGAAGAACCTGGGGTAGGTCTTGGCTGCAACAAACCTGTCACCATTGGCTCCACACATTCCAGCTCTAAGACCTCTGGTCAGGCAGGAGGAGGAATCAAAGAAGAGGGGAAAGGCCCAGTCAGTTCCAAAGCCCTAAGGGTCATTTTTGATAACAATTTTGCTAGTGCTGGTGTCTTTAGTAGTCTCTGCACAACATGATCCACATCCAAATCAGAATGACTTCTTGAGGACCTAGTCAAGGGGGCCGGAGAAGCTGAAACCTGAAGAATAGGTGATCTCAAATTTAGAGATACCAGCTCCAGTGCAGGGGACTGGCTCATTACTTGTAAAACCATCGGTTCCAAAGGCAGTGGAGCCGAGGTTGAAATTTTTGCAGAGTGAACTTCATTAGAAACAGTCAGAGACAATCTCGGTACCTTTTTAGATGGCTCCAAATCTGATGAAGTAGAACATCTTTTAGAGGATTTCTCAGAAGTAGGTGACATACTGGTTTGTACTTCTTGACCTTGTTCAAGGGCTTCAGTGAATGAGGACTTAAGGAGCCCTCTTAAAATCAGTTTGTTTTTCTTCTCCTGCAGGACTCTTGAGCTAAAAGAGTGACCTATCGCACAAGAGTCCTGCAAATTAATTGCCCCCAAGCAATATATGCTTTCTGTGTGACCATGAGTTAATGACATTTTTTGCCCAGACTTAGGAAACTTCTTAAATCCAGAAGGTTTTGAGTCTTTTGACAGTTTTGACATTTTTAAAGAAAGTTTGTCTTAAATCCAGAAGGTTTTGCAAGGAAAGAATTGGCTTGAACCTCTCTAATTTATACAAGGTTACAGCAGAACAAATATCTATAATAGTAATTATTAGAATTGAAGGGAAACACACACACACACACACACACACACACACACACACACACACACACACACACACACACACACACACACACACAATAATCCCTTCGAAGAAAAGGAAAAAGGAGTCCTCTAATAGAAAGTACTTCTGCTATTACAATAAGGTTAATTGCTAATAACTAACTGATAAAGAGAAACATTAACTATCTATATTAACTCTACTACAAAGTTAAACACTGCACACTATAATAAGTGAACTATCAAGATACTCTCTTTCAAGGCAAAAAATACACAACTCTAGTAAATAACTACTATTAGCAATATTGATTCTGAAGAAAGTGGATAGGGTAAGAACAGGCCTGACAACCGAGGACCTAAGTTATAACTAAAGGATTATATTTTAACAAAACCAACAGTAAACAGCACATTATAATGAGGATAAGACCTGCAAACTATGTTTTTAAAGAAACTATGTAAATTTAGCTGTAGAATATTTTGAAAAGTCTGTACTTAGCCTGAACTAGCATAGAAAACTCTTGATCTGTTTCCGTGGCAAACGAGATCTGAGTTGGAGCACCAGTGCCTCATGGGATAGGGAATTAGACTCGAGCAACCTGGAGACCTCAAGCTTGTGAAAATGCTCAAGTTGGAGCCGAGGTCAGCTCCGAACCCATCAGTAAGAATGAATGTGAGATAGGACAACTTCACATCACTTAGTTAATTCCAATCCTATTCTCCGTAATAAGGATGGGAAAATTATTTACAGGCATGAGATGAAAGTGTATACTTTTGCAACTTTGAATTTCTGAATTTAAAATTTTCAGTCTCATTTGTTAACATTTATTTCAACATATTCTGAAAGGATGAGGAATGTTTTATCTACAGTTTATTCTTGTGAAGAAAAATCTGCTTTATAAAACTTAGTTTCTTCTGTTGCACAGGTCACTACTCATTGTTAGTAATGTATCAGTGACTCTGTTGATAATTCTTCCAGGGTTGTGGCAATTGGTATCATTATAAGGATGTCTGTTTGGCTGCATTCTCAGAACCCTCCAGATGATGATAAAAATGAGATTTTAAATTTTCCATTGGATAGCGATTTAGTGTTTTGCCCCTCTACTGCAGAAGTGATGAAAAAGTGTGATGAAAGGGGCAAGGTAATCCAAAAAATCTCTAAGATTTTTCAGTCTTCCTTTTCCATTTTCTCCAAGGGATCTGAATGGAATTCAGTTAAACAGATATTTAAGAAATATCAAGGAGGTTCCAAAAAAGTCTCAAATTTTCTAAACACAAAGACAGCCCAAAAAGTCTGAATAACTGCTCAAGAGACCTTGTGACCCCTTCCAACCTTTGCTCTCTTTCTCTTCCAGAAATACTGAGTATCCATTTTTCTCTTTGGCAACAGATTGTTTGATACAAATGGGTTGTTAAAAACATTTATCAGGGTTACAGATAATGTGGGAGGAAGTTCCTCTTTTCCATGTAGTCATTCCTCAACCTGCAGATCAGACTGTTTTGTTTCCACCTCTTCTTCATCACATTATCAGTTCTTTGCCTTGTCCTTTGGACTACTAGCTGCACCAGGAGTGTTCACAAAGTCTCTATCTCCAGTTATAGATCATTGTAGGCTACAGGGTATCCACCTTTTTCCTTATTTAGGCAACTTGCTTATCTTTACAGTCTTTTTTGAAATGTCTGGAATCTGTCTCTTGTGTGAGACATCTCTTGCACGAGCTGGAATTCGAAAAGGACATTCAAAAGTCGTCCATTACTCCCTCACAGGGTTCTGTTTCTGGGATGTCAACTAGACACATCAGCTCAAAGAGCTTTTTTTCCACAGGAAAAATAGATCTTTATTTAGATCTACTTCTACTGTTTCCACTCAGACTTCAGCTGTTGTGAGGGAATACCTCAGGATTTTGGGTCTCATGGTAGTTATGATTCTCATGATACCTCTGGCAAGACTCTGAGAAATATATATCGGTATCTGAAATTTTATTTGATTCCAGCATTGACGCCTTTTATCTTTTCCAATCCTAGTACTGTGATTTGTCTGAAGAGAAATCACTTGGTGGAGACAGCATATATCACTAAATCAAGGTCTTCCCTTCTCCCTCCCTGCTCCAAAACAGTTAGTCACCCCAGATGCGTCAGACTTTGCTTGAGGAGCAGTTTCAAGAGAGATAAAAGTGTGGGAGGTGTGGGACACGAAGGACAGATGCAAGCACATACATATCAAGGAGATTCTTGCCCAGATCAAGGCAGTCAATTCTCTGAACTAAATTTGATCCCCAGGACTTCTTCTAGTGGTTAGGGCCAATACCATAGTGATGTAGTACATTAAGAACAAAGGGAGAACCAGGTTGTACCTCATTTGCAGACTAGTTATGTTAGCTTGTGATTACAGCTTCATTAATAACCAAGGGAGAATTGGGTTGCACCTCATTTGCAGACTAGTTATGTTAGCTTGTGATATAGCTTCATGGTATAATCTCAACTCTATAGGCATCCTACATTCCATCAGAGTAAAACTGTGTGGCAGACAAACTGAGAAAGACCAGGGCAGACCCTTACAAATAAAGACTAGATCATGGGGTCTTCCAAGATTTGATACATCTGCAGGGAGCTACTCAAGTAGACCTCTTTGCCTCCCCCCTGAATAATCAACTGGCAAAATTCTGTTCCAGGACTTCATGCAAGAAGGCCTGGAAGACAGATGCCTTTTCTTTTCTTTGAAAAGGACTGTTCCTGTATGCCTTTCCTCCCTTTCCACTAATATCCACACACACACCCACACACACACACACACACACACACACACACACACACACACACACTCATATGAGTAAGAAAATGTACTCTTTTTAAACATCATACTTATTCAGCTTTGCACTTAGACACATTAATATGCCATTACATCCATAGGGTGCTTGTATATGGCATATCAGCATGGACAAATATGAAAGGCAAACAGCTTTCTATGTGGAGAACAACACAGCTAAGGGCAATACACACATATGTGATAAAATATGCATCAGTATCCATAAGAGTCCACAACAAACATTGGAGTATTGTCATCTGCATTAAACAGTTTCCAGTGGAAGCCTCAGTAATATACGGAACAATATATAGGATGTATCTTTCAGACAAAAGTGCTTTTCTGTAACAATACGTGCCAGCAGCACTAAAGTCATGTACACATGTGACATACCTAAAAAATTATACAGTTCAGTGGCTGTAATATAATAGATAAGTGGACCTACTTTAGTATCAAGCAACCACACAATTTCAATATGTAGATGTAATACTCTCATACATGTGCATGTCTCAGAATACTGCAGACTTGTATGATATACTAGTCACCAGATTTAGCTGTCCAATACAATATATCACTAATGAGACTCTTTGCATGCTGTGCATTCTCAGCAAAATGTGCAACGTGCCAGGGAATGATAGCACACAATGTCAATATTGACAAACACTCGCTTATCCAATAGTATGCCTCAAAGTCTGTAAGTCTTGCAGAACAAGCCAGCTACATTGCTGTAGAGGGATTAAATCTTGACATTGATCAAGACTCAGGTTCAGTTATGTAAACTAGACACCTGTAGGAGCTGATGGGGGAAAGGTATTATAAGTCTATGCCTGCTTACATGTATTTGAGGGGAGGGATAATGGCACTGTGTTGGAATGAGGCAGGTGGTTCTTGTGTTCCTAGGCAATAAGCAAGACCAGAACCTTGCATTACATCTGAACTAGGTGAATAGGCATGACTTGAGGGGGTATTGTCATTTTGAGGGGCTGGAGACACATGCCTAAAGAGAGGCCTTGCATATTAGTTCATAATTGCCTTCTGAATAATGTCATGACATAGGGGTGGGGCCTCCTGGCACAGTTTCAAGATATCCTACGTGATTATCAGTGATAGCTCGCAAGCTCGGTCTTGTCTTGCACCAAGCTGATGACCACAAAACAGAGGGCTAATCACCTGAGTTACACTGAATAACTTGCTATCAGGAAGAGTATAGATTAAAGAAGACACAAACCCATAAAAGTCAGCTGAATCCATATAATCTCCAGATTTGCCAAAAAAAAAATCTTGCAAGGAAATGTACATATGATACAAGACGTACCATAAGAATGAGTATAATTGCAAAAATGTAGACTTTGCATGCTACAAATGGAGTACCATGGAGTATGTTCATACCTGGATACATAGAAAGCTGTTACCTGTTTGCATTTTATAGTCTGAGCAGTATGAGTACACATGTGTAAAATATTGAAAAGTGTAGCATGTAAAACAACATGCAACAGCAAGTCAGTAGTGACTCATTTATGCTAGTGCTATGATGAATTATGAAACTGTAACAATATACTCACATACTTCTTCTGACATTTACCAGAAGTTATTCTACTCCGTATTACATACTATTATGACAGGCTTTGTCATTCTGGTGAAATGTTATTGACAGGTGTTTGGAAATGGGAAAATAGCATTTCTAGTTGTGGTTAATATAGTAGGAAATAACCCATGAAAACATACTGCATACTTGCAGAAAGGTTTATATGATTACATAACAGCAAACAAAGCTACTCAATGTACAGACAGCAGTGGCATACACAAGTAATACAAGATATGTTCAACATGCATTAAGTTTAACAGACATCGTAGCAACCTCACAAACAATGAACATTATAGCATTATCATATATTCCAGGCAGTATAAGGGGATTCTTTTTTGTTGGTTGTGGGTATGGTGTTTGGGTAATTAATGGGAGGTTCATGTTTGTTAGAGTTAAAGGTTCAGGGATTTTTTTGTTATCGGTATTGATTTAATATCTCTGATGTAGTAGTTACTACAGAAAAAAATGAGTTAGTTGTTGTGTTACTTGTGCCTCGTTCTTCTCTTTTAACTCAAGATGTATTTGCAAGTAGTTCAAATCAAAGCTGGTATATTTCACACATCTATTAGGACTGCCTATATTTAAATACAGAGGTGCAATAGAAATGTCTTCAGATGTATTTTGCATATTAAAGTCAAAAAGGCAACCAGCACCCAGAGTGAATGTTTCCAATATTCATTTATTCTGACCCAAACAACAGACATATTTTGGCACAAAGCCTTCTTCAGTGATAGCATGACACTCCATCTGCTGACTTAATATAGCCATAAGATAATTGGCTAATAAGTGCATAAGTAAGGACAATTACACATTTAAAGATATGTTGTTGTTTGTCTTTCGGCTTTTTCCCGGTAAGGGGTTGCCACAGCGGAACTCCGGTCCGCTAATGATTGGCAGTAGATTTTTACAAAACGCCAAGGTGTCAGCTCGAAGCCCAACATTCAACGAAGGCATGCCCATTTACACACGCATGTCTTTTGAACGCTACCCAACCGCGGGGAGTACATGCAGACTCTGTACAGAAGGCACTCCCAAGCCAAGCCGAGAATCAAACGGGAGAACCTCTTGCTGTGGGGCAACAATGCTACTGCTGTACCACCGTGGCATTACTTACACATTTAAAGATATAATACCAAAAAATAAAAATGAACATAAAAATCAAAATGTTTTATGTATACATATTGAAAGCAGAAAATGTATCATATCTTAATATTTACATTGTGAAAACAAGCAAGCCTGATTAAACAACTTATATGTATATATCACCTTATAAATGATCATTAAGACCTGGGGTAAATAACCCCCCCAGTCTAATAATCCAAGTCTTTTCATTGTTATTAAGCATATCATGCCATCCAAATTTATTAATATTATCACCCCTGATGGCATCAATAATTTGAATCTGAAACTTTGCACTGGTATGGGACAATACATGTTTGTATAAAGCACTGGATAGACGTTTGTTCCTAATGTCACTAAAATGTTCTGACATCCTGATTCTCAACGGTCTTGAAGTCTGCCCAATATAAAAGGCAGAACAGGAACAAGTGGTAAGATATATGACCCAATTGGTCCCACAACTGCCAAAGCATCTAATCTCAAAAACTTTTGTTGTATTCCTGTTAGAGAATTCTTTAGATTTCCTCATATATACACAAAATGAACAATGGCCACAGGGAAAGGAACCCCTTAGTTGATCACCAGAAAGTGTGAGCTGTGTGCCACATGTATTCATCTGTCTTCCCTTTTTATGTAAGTTCAGATATGATCCCAAAGTGCAAAGTGCAACCTCTCCTGTATGAAAACTGGCACTCTGAGGCAAGAATATTAGCCAAAGCTGGGTTAGCTAGTAGAATATTCCAATTACTATTGATCACATTTTTAATAACATTAGTATTCCTACCAAATGTGGTCACAAATCTAATGGGGATAACCCCTGTATTGTTTTTTTCTTTATAGCTAAGCAACTCATTTTTGTTAAATTGTTCCATCCAATTATATGCTGACATGATATGACCCGATTTATAACATCTGGCCTTAAATCTGTTCTTTAAGTCATGCTGATAGTATTCATAACTTGCCTTATTGGAGCATATCCTTTTAATTCTCAAAAATTGAGATTTGGGCATATTTCTTATAATATGTTTTGGGTGTAGACTGTTGGCATCCATCAAGGTATTATATTGTGGGCATTTTCTGAAAATGTTTGTATCAAGTGTATTATCATTAGTGACAGAAACATCCAAGTATTGAATTTCACTGTACTGCATATTGAGAGTAAATTCAATACCCCACTTGTTGTCATTTAGGTATTGAACAGACTCCAATAGATATTCCTGATCAGACTTCCAAATGAGCCAGCAGTCATCAAGGTACCTATGCCAGATGTCCAATTCCTCTATATAGATATTATGGGCCCTGTCATAGATAAGCTGTTCCTCTAGGAACCCCATAAATAGGTCAGCATATATTGGTGCAAATGATGCCCCCATTGCTGTACCTTGGACTTGCCAATAACAATCCTGATGAAAATAAAAAACATTCTTGGTTAGTACCTGTTCCACCATACATAATATCAAAGTATTGAAACCTGGTGGATAAAGCTTACCCTTGGCCAACCAATATTCAATGGCCTGTAACCTGGCCCAATGCGGAAAGTTAGTATATAAAGATTTAACATCAAGGGTACACATCAAGTTGGGAATCTGCCACAATTTGTAGGAATTCAGTCGTGTCTTTCAACCTTGATCTAACTAAACTCAAAAAAGGTTGTAGATAAGGAGTCAAGAATTCCGAAAGTGGTTCTGTTAATGAACCCTTGCCTGATACAATAGGTATACCAGGTGGTTTTGTTAATTTTATCAATTTTGGGCAATAAATAAAAAAATTGTCTATGTGGATCTGTCACTGTAAGTTGTTTCTGAGTATTTTTATCTATAATTCCCTCTTCAACAGCTAAGTCCAAAAATTCATCTATCTCCTGTTTAAACCTATTGGTAGGGTCTAAGGGCATAGGCATATAATGTTTGTTATTCCATAACTGTGTTTGTGCCTCAGAAACATATTGTTCCATATCCATCACCACCACAGCGCCCCCCTTATCGGCTGTGGAAATGACAATATTGGGATTATCCCTCAAATCTTTTACTGTATGGAATTCTGACTCAGATAGATTGTTATCTAGTATAAATGATTCCTCTTGTTTGAAGTGTAGGTCTCTGATGACTTTATCTTGAAAAATAGTTACATGTTTGTCCATAGGTGGCTGGAAAGAAGATTTTCGAAAATGAAAATCAGTAGATCTTTGAGTATTATCTTGATCCCCAAAAATAATTTCAAGTTAAGAAGGTGACAAAAATGACAACACATCTTGTACAAAATTATATTCATTAACAAAAATGCTGGGTACAAAGGATAACCCTTTATCAAGTACCTTTACTTGTGTTTCAGTCAATGACACAAAGGAGATATAATGTACATTTTGGTGAACATTTATTTCTGTATGAGTACATCCAGTAGTGTTTCCAAATTCTTGACTGTACCTGTGCCTATGCTTTCTAACCCCCCTGTGTCACTTAACCCTAAAGGTTGATCCATACTTTTCATTTTCTTATGCACTGGGAACTCTTGAATAAGTGCATGTTCAGGTTCAGTGCTTGAGGATTCTTCCCCTGATATACTACTGAAATCTGTATTAGACTTTTTTGGTGTCTTTTTTCTAAATCTAGTTTGTCCCGAATCCCTCTCCCTAAACCTCACATGTTTCTTAGTTCCAAACTGTTTCTCCTCCACATAATCAGCCACATCCCTTTGAAATTTATGTATTTTCTTATTTTTTAATGCTTGCTCCAAAGTGAGTAGTTCTTTGGAGAGCTTAGATAAACATGCATTGTATACTGTTTGTCCCTCAAAGGGTTTAATGTTTTCACATAGGGTTTTTTGATATCTGCAACATTAGTGTCAATAATTCTTTCATAAAAAGAGGGTAAAATCTCAACAAACGCTATTGTTGCTGTATGTTGGGCTTTCCCCCATTCCTCATTCAGTTGTTCATCTGAGTTATTTACAAATGGTTGCATTTTAATTCTAAGTCCTCTTGGTGTTATATTTTTGGCCTTGTAGACCTTAAACAACCTTAAATGCCAAACATTACTTCTGAGTTGAGTCATACTTTTAGTCAACTTAAAAAAACAATCCCTACAGGAATCCCCTGGATCTTTCATTATATCCTCATGTATAAAATTACCTTCCTCACTAATGCCAAAGATTTGAACATCATCCTTGTCTGAGGATAACCCCTGTAGGATAATTATCAAATCCATTTGTACTCTCTTGTCTATAAATTATCTATTTATAAATCTATACAAAAACATTTATGTAAAGTGTTTATATTAACTGACTTGAAAAATCTATTGTAATAAACTGGATAGTGCAAAAAACAATGTCCATACACAGATGTAGCCATAATAAGAGGTAGCAAAACACCCACTATATGAGACAGTATGTTAAGAATTACCAGTAGTTAAACATACCATGAATCCCAGTAACATACGGCCTAATGGATTTTAAATATATGCCACCTATATTATACCCAAAATTCTTATTAATCTGATAGTCTGTAAAGGTTATGCACATGTGCCCCCAGTTGTTACTGTAACAATTAAACTCCAATAAAGCCAATTCTGTTATAAGTATTTACACTGTAATTACCACCTGCAATAGACGCCAAAACGTCGTTATGGTGGATCATCACAAAAAAATATAGTTTTGTGCTTTTCCTGTAAGCCGTGTTCTTCAAACATCATAACTATCCACAATGGACTTCAACCATCACTTATTAAATATGAAAAGCACATTAACTGACAATAAACGCCTTCCCGTCATCAGTTTCTGTTATCAAACATGAATAGCTGTTTAATCCTTATTCAACCTCTAAGGGCCCAATGAATTCAAATCAACAATCCGAGCACCAGTGCACAACAAACAAACCATAGATTACCTCCCAAGAAAAGGGCTGTATGTACACATATTACATGTATAAACACAAATGAATGTATAATAAACCCTAATGAGTGTTACTATAAACACCTAATTAATCCATTTGGCGAATTACTATCTGTGTAGTGAATCATTACTCCCTCTGTTTCATAAATAGGTCATATAAATACTTATTAGACATATATGTATGTTCGAAGAGAAAATTAAAAAATTATGACATTACGTATATAAAAAATGTTGCATTTGAAGTGGCCAACATGAAACCATATGTTATTTATATATATATATATATATCAATCAAGTTGTTCCAATATCAGTAGGTCAATATCATCAAACCAAAAGGAAAATAAGAAAACGTTATTTATGACAAACCTAATTTATTTAACTAAAAGTCAAAAAAGTCCAAAGACCAATTTCAAAACTGAAAGACACTTAGAAGTCCCTGTTTAGTATTCACAAAAAAATACAATCCCAAATAGTAACAGCAGAATAAGTCTCCCTTATCAGCATTTGTAGACCCGTGACTACTCCACATTTGCAACGGTCATAAGGAAGCCCAAAACTAATGGCACTGAATACTCTGCACTAAATTGTTCACATATGTATCCTGAAATCATAAAGTTCCATATTCGATGTTAACAAAAAAATGTGATCTTGGATGATGATACAAAAATATGTTTTGTTTATAGGACGTTGCAAGCCGATATATTTTTATGTTCATTTTTATTTTTTGGTATTATATCTTTAAATGTGTAATTATCCTTACTTATTTACTTATTAGCCAATTATCTTAAGGCTATATTAAGTCAGTTGATGGAGTATCATGCTATCACTGAAGAAGGCTTTGTGTCAAAACCGGTCTGTTGTTTGGGTCAGAATAAATTTATATTGGAAACATTCAGTCTGGGTGCTGGCTGCCTTTTTGACTTTGAGCTTTCTATTTTGGCCGTGCACCTGCCTGCCGTGTGAGTTCTTCTTTGGATTGTGTATTTTACATATTACCCACACACCCATGTCAGATACACGTGTTGTATATAAGCTATTAACATAATTGTATCCTAAGGTAAACTGAGAGTGTACTTTGACAGCACTAAATTATGTACAATATTTTATGC
Organism: Protopterus annectens; assembly: GCF_019279795.1. Lineage (NCBI taxonomy): Eukaryota > Metazoa > Chordata > Ceratodontiformes > Protopteridae > Protopterus > Protopterus annectens. Next base: position 265,613,161 of record NC_056725.1, on the reverse strand, counting down.
ACACGTATAAGAGGATAATGTTGCCACAACAATTGAAATGAATATTATATACATTTAAAATATAATTATAAGCGCATTTTTATAAACCATGCATTTTATTGTTATTTTGAGGTTTTTTATATTTGTGTTTATGGTGTATATAGTTCTCTGAAGTTATGTGTTTTGTAAATTCTCATAATAGTTCAGTACCATTCAATACACAAATGATTGATGTGGAAAGATACGATAGGTTGAAAAAAATAGTACAACTGAACACAAGTGTATTTATTTTTTATTTATTGATATTTGATTACATGGAGAGTTTGGATGATTAGGTGCCCATTTTCCTTGGATTTCTGGGGACAAAAGCTCCAAAGTACTAGAAAAACATTTTAACGATAGTAATTTTATAATCTTCAAAAACAATATGAAACATCTACAGTTTAAACAATTATACCAAATTTAACATACTGTGAAAATGGTTAAGAATAGAAAGTTTATCCTGGGGTTGAGCAAGAGCTGAGACAGATTTTGGTTAGGAAGTCTTTCAGAATGGTTTTAATGGACTGCAGTGGATCCTGTTCAGAAGCTCTGACTCATCAGAAAGTCAAACTTCACATTATCTAGGCCATATAATTGACTTTACAAATAGACTAACTACAGAAATCAGCAAAAAATCTTCATAATGAGTCTAATTAAATTATATTTAATGGCAACCCCCCTTCACCCCTGCACCCCATGAATATTATATATACCAACTCTGAGACTGCACTACAGTGAGGAAAATGGTTAATTCCCTGATTCCCCACTGTACCACAATCTCCATTCAAAAGTTTTAACTTTTCTGAAAGTAAATTATATGGACTCAACCATAGGAGTTCAAACTTTCTGATGAGTTAAGCTTCTGAATGTGACTCATTTACTGAGGGTATTGACACGATGGATTCATGTAAGGGGTTCCAGGTCTTAACAACATGGTATTACTACAGATCTTGCCCAGCAGATTTGATAGGTTTTTGGAGAGAAAGGAGTTTTTGGGCATTGGATCATAATGACTGATTGGGAACATAGTTGTGTAGAATTAATATTGGTGCTAAACAAGTAGATATATGCTGTATAATTTTACAGGCGGTAACAAGGTGTGTATATGTTAGTTGATGGATAGTAATGACCATTTTAGGATTTTTAGTGCTATACAGTAGAGAGTTTTGAATGGGGTATTTGATGCACATTTAACCACTTTATTATAGCATTTTGATTTTTCTGATGCCTGGAGGTTAGTAAGGATGGGAGCACCATAAAATAGTGAGGGGAGGAAGTAAGTAGAAGCATGTGTAGTTTTAGCTGCATCGGTGAGAAAGATTCTGGCTCTGTAAAGCTTTCCAGCTTTCCTAGTTTTTGATGATTTTTATGCAATTTTGTATATGCAGGTCAGATTTACGGTTATCAACTGTTATCATCCCTAATAATTTGCTATGAGAAGTGACTCCAATGGATGCATTACTAAAGCAGAGGATTGTATTTATTTATTTATTTACTTATTTATTTATTTATTTATTTATTGGGGTTGTGCCAAGTTGTCAGATGTGGATATGAGTGTGGAATTATCTGCATATTGTATTAGGAAGGCCTGTTGTGTGGATGCATGGAGGGTGTTAGTGAGAATGTTAAAGAAGAGGGGACCAAAGACAGAGCCTTGTGGTACACTGATGGTGATTGAGAGGTATGGAGAGCGGGTGGACTGCTATTTTACTGACTGATACCTATTGGACAAGTGGCTTTTGAACCATTGAAGGGTGGGCTGAAATTGACATACTGAGGACGTTGGAAGCAAATGTTTGCTTTGACAAACTGTGTCGAAGTCTAGAAATAAGGAGGAGAAAAGCATGCCATTATCTCTTGGTTTATTGATAGCATCAATAAAGGCTGAAATTGCAGTGTTAGCATTATGGGAATGGTGCAAGCTGTGTTTATGAGCAATAGGAGTTCTTTCTGTAGGAGATATTTAGCAGTTGTTTTTGAATACATTTTCACCACATTTGGCATAATGTCCATTGAATTTCCTCCTTCTTGTAGATGGATAATGTGTGATTTTTTCCAGAGGGGGAACATAAGATTTCTGTATTGACCTATTTATAAGGATTGAAACAGGATAGGCAATGCTATGTTGTAAGGTACTCGCTTGGAAGGTCATCAGCTGAAGAAGAGCATAGTTTGAGTTTGTTTAAGAGTAGTTTTATATAGGATGCGGGCATAGGTTTGAAGGTAAAAATGGGTGTGGTTCTTCAGCATGGTTGGGATTAGATGCTGGAAATCCTTGGTTAGGGATACTATACTATCTATGAAATAAGAGTTGAATTCTATCACAATTTTGAGTGTTGACGTTATTAGGAAGTGTTAAGGCTGTATTTTTGGCCAGGATGTGTGATGTCTTTAATGGCTGACCAGAATATATTGTATTTCACAAGTGCTACTAATTAACATTAAACAATAACTTGACAACAAACAATGTGTTAAATATCACAATACCAATCCAAGAATAGCTTCACAATTTCCATAATACTAATACAGGTATTGCCACTCATGTGGCATACAGGTATAAAAAAACCTGACTACCCTAGAGCCCTAGGCAAATACACCTCATTTGTATTGAAAACCATGCAAATGAGATGATTTTGCGATCCAGCAAGCCACCAGGTCTCCGTGCTAGAACAGTGTCCGTGTGTATTCAGAAAATAACTGAGTACATTTCTGCATCTGGCAAAACAGAGGCATGACAGATTGTGTAAAAGCATGTATTATGTTTAATACATGTCAGTGGCCAAATATAAGGCCATTGGCATTGGCATTAAAATTTAAATTTTTAAATTTTTTTTTTTTTTTTTTTTGGCGATCCGCCGTTTAGCTTAGCGCAGCAGCGAAAAATAAATCATGAAAAAAAAAAAAAAAAATGGGAAAATCAATTTTAAGTCATTTCTGCATTTTACATTGGCATGCATAATAGTACTGGTTGTCAAAGAGAAAGGGTCTGTTTAAGTGCAGTAACTAACAACCTACACACTGGGGTATGCAAATGAGGGGAGTTATACTGAATCACAGATTTCTTCAAAGTGTCAGCCTGTACCTAACCATGTAGGTGCAGCAATAGAACATTACAAGTCTAAGTGCTGAATGACTTCATAAGGGGGTGTGTCATGCTTTCTGTAAGCTCACTGGATTTCTGTGGCCCATGTTTGCCTTTAGCTAAGCTCAGCTAAAGAAGGGGCTGTGTCAGATGTGCCTGAGATGTACATAGGCTAACAGGGAAACACACACATCATCACATTTGGCAGGTTTGCGCGTCGCGCACTGGGTTTTAAACCAAAAAAAAAAAAAAAAAGAGGAAATGGCAGCACTGTTTACATTTCAGTACTGGGTATGAGCGACGCACCTCAGGGCTTAAATAGGGAGGAAGTGGGAAGGAGAAACAGCAGTAGGAAGGCAATCAAGGAGAACTAGCATAGCTGGCAGGTGAAATGCATCAGAATCAGCCAATTACACAGGCAGCAGCCCAGCACACAACTACAAACTATGCAAACACTTTCAGTCTGTTTTTTCCGACAAACTCTACACCACCAGTGTACACAGATGGGGAAATTTTACCTGACAAAACTAACAAAATGTTAGGGGCTGCTGTCGCTCTCATACATCAATATGTGCAAGAGGCTGAGGGTAGTGAGGATGTGAATGCTATCGACCATCCCACAGTGAGGAGGAGGAGGAGAAGAATGTACAGACCCAGGGTAATATACCAGGGGCTACATGAGCAGAAGATAGTGGAGCGCTATAGGGTGAACAGGGACATTTTACAGCAAATTGTTGAGCTGTGCTGGCCCCACCTCACACACAGAACCAAAAGAGGGGAACCCATTCCAGTGGATATCAAGGTATGTGTAGGCTTAAGAGTACTAGCCACAGGTACCTTCTAAAGACCAACTGGGGATATCATGGGGATCTCACAGGCATCAGCATCCAGGGTACTCCACCAGTTCCTGGATGCATGTCAGCACATGCCAGTGAACACATATATTTCTCTAATACCTGTGAGGCATTGACCAGTAATATGCATCTCTTCCACCAAATAGCAGAATACCATGAGGTAGTGGGTTCTATCGACTGCATGCACATACACATCAAAGCACCACTTGGCAAGCAGGGTAGGGTCTTTACAAACTGGAAGGGCTTTCCCTCCATCAACTGCCAGGTCATGTGTGATGCCCAGGGCATTATCTTGAATGTGTGTGCTGGCAGCCCTGTAAGCTATCACGACTCCCACATCTGGCATATGATACATCTGTACCAGTCATTTGCCAGTGGTGACATCCAATATGGCCACCTAGTGGAGGATGCTGGCTACGCACTGGAGCTGTGGCTGATGACACCCCTCAGAAATGCACGCACACCTGAACAAGAACTCCATAATGAGGCATATGCACAAACTAGAATCATAACAGAGCATGTGTTTGGGATGCTCAAGTCATGGTTCCACTGCCTGGACATATCTGCTGGAGCCTAGCAGTACTCTCCAGCTACTTGTACACAAATGTTCATAGTATGTGCCATGGTACAAAATATGATCTTGTGGAAACAGCTGCAGCAGGAACAGCGTGAGGCAGGGCCAAACAGCCCCCCACCATTGCCAAAGCCAGCACAGACACAGAGCGACTCAGAGGAGGAACATCCTGAGCCTGCCCCTGTAGGCAGAAGGAGGCATAGCCAGTATGCCCAGGCCTTGGCAAAGAGGCAACGCATAGCACATACACTAACACGGTAAGGACCCAGGGAATGACATTTCTCTCTGACTCACACATATGGTAAAATGGATGCCAAACATGACACTACCTGTGCTTTATCATGTATAGGGAGTGTAGTGTGTACATCCGACATAGTCAGCCCTCCAGCACCATCTTCAATACTGGCCCAGCCACAAGGTAAGTCACCCTTCCTATCAATTAATGAATGGAGTAGTATGTTATGATAGTTGTATGTATGGTATGGGTGCTAGCATTCAAGGGAATTAGGTGGCTGAATGGGATGGCAGCAGATAGTGGACATCTATATGGGCAGCATGAAATCCATAACAAATACTGGTGTCAATATACTAGGCAGTACTAGACAAGGTGATAAATCCCACTGTAGTACATGTGGTGGTCCAAATAACTGTGTGTCCATAGAACACACACATGCATGTCAGTGAGGCTCACATACCCAACATCAGCCTCAGCCATCAGGACAGGTGTAGATGACCATAAAGAAAGGCTGAGCTAAGGCCTCCAATTGATGGCAGTGGTGAACAGCCCCCCCCCCCCCGACCTACACAAACAGACTACAACAGGTCTGGCAGTTGTTTGTTAATTCTGAAGGGTAAGAAGTCTGAAACTGAAATGTAGATCAATAAAATATAAGATGTGTACTCTACTGATATGCCTCCAGTCCGCATGATAGGTCAGAATAGAATATGAAACGGAAGCCAGCAGAGTACCTGAAATACCAGTACAGTATTAGAAAATGTTTAAAGTTGTCAGGTGTGCCCCCACCTCCCACAATCCTATGTAGAAATGCAGTAACATGTAACTGTGAGGAGTAATATCCAGTGGAGCACAGATTACCTGAGCTGGCCCAATCTGCAGGATAGATTGTTGCATATGTACAATATGTAGAGGTTTGTGTGTTAGGTTGTTGTGTGTTCAATACTGTCTGGAAGAGGGCAGCATGTAAGCATGGAGGGTTGTGTCTTGGTGGCCTGTGGGCAGTACTGTGGTTGACAGCGCCATGTTCTGACAACTGCAGTGCCATCCACAATGCTTCTCAGCAATACCCATGTCAGCCGTCATCCATATTCACTGTCCAGATGTCAAAATCTGTCACCGTCTGAAAGATGGACATGTCCTGAATGTGGGCACATACATACAGACAGTACACAGGTGGAAGTACCCTAGACAGAGTGCATGAAATGTAATTGTCAACTGCACACAACTTTGGAATTGTACATACAGGTTAGCAGCACATTAGTTGTCAGTATAGTATGGAATACTGGTGTAGTCTGGCCAATCACTGGCAGACCACAAAAGTCACAGTTATGAAGTAATGAGAAACTGCCTATGCCCCTGCACAAGGCAGCATAAAAGGAATGTCCCAGGTATATCTGTGAGTCAGCTGCAAGTAGCTTCCATACCTCACTTGCACTCAGCTCACCCCACTATCAGCCAGAGGTTTATCACACGTCATATCCTTGCTGTTGGGAATGAGTACAGTATGACCCCACATCTGTATGGGAATACCGACAGAATGCAGCATGCTGAAGAGGTGTCCTATGCAGGTGTGTCCCTAGCTGTAAGCAGCACCCTGCCTGCATTCAGACCAATGGATCAATATGGGCAGGAAGTATTGCCATTAACACCTCACACACTTACTCTGTTACCCCAGTAGAAACCACCGTCTCACAGCCTGGGAATGTAGGAGTGACAGAATGCACTGGCCTGCTACAAATGGCCTGCATCACTACCAAATGGCCTACAGTCCTCTGTCAAAGGCCTGTGCCTCACTCTTAGTGCCAGTGTATGATATCTCACGGGGTCTTAACTAACAACCTAACACAGTTAACAGAACACAAATGCAAGGCCATGTTGATAAATCCCTGTAGCATGCCCCCCATGTCCTACTGCATGAACAGTGGACCAATCCATAAATACCGCTGGGATGAAGGGCCAGCTATAGGGATACTTCTCAGATATTGCTCGCATAATGTTAGGAAGAGGATAGAATAATGGGGGGGGGGGGGGTAGAAGCAGGCACATCATGGAGTGTGTGAAATCTGAAACTCTGATGTGTGTCCTGTCCATACTACCCCTGCCTGCAAACCCAGGAATGGGTGGCTACAAACCTGCTCGTAAACCACAATGTGAAGGGGAATTGACCAGATATATGAGCCCTGCCTCTGGCTAACCTGGTGAATCTATACAGTTGAGAGGTATGGCCACAGCAGGATATGGCCACTCTGTTAAGTCGATATATGTACAAGAAGCGGATCTTTAGCCACCATACTACCAAGGTGCCAAGGTGCTGGACCATTTACACAGACCTATCAGCAAGTGTCTGTAGCTACCCTTCTAGAATGGCAGGAGTGTGCAAGAATGCGTAGGCTGTGGACCACAATACTGGACTCAACTTCATTCATCTTCTATTTCCCGGTAAATAACTGTAAGCAAATAATCTTATCTGTCAGTAGTTGATGACATAATACATCACAGTGTAAAACAGTACATATGTCTGAATATCTCTGATAACATCAACCATGTAACACAAGCAGCACTGACATGAATAGTTACAGTATCCCCCTATATTTTGCCCATTGTGACTCATTATTGTCAACCTATCTACAGATATCCTGCAGAAACAGGTTTTTAGCTGTAGGTGTAGAACACCAAACCCTGGACAGGAGTACAACCCTACCTGGAATGGATTCACACAGTCAATACAGACGGTCAAACTGGGCATGTTCCTACACTTAGAGAAATGAAGCTCATGTCTGACAACATAGTGGACTATACATATCTGTCATTTGCAGATGTCTGTGCACACACACCAAACTGCACACCAATTATGCGTCACACACACATTAAATAGAATACTCACATATATCTAAGGCCAACAGACTATAATATGTCAAACATACACACTCAGAGATGTGGGGAAGAGAGAGACAGACAGTCACCGAGAGAATTCCATTATGAGGCCTGTCCCACCCACTACACATCCAATTAGCCTGTATCACATGATGTACTGACATCAATCACTGTAGACTTTCCTTTAGGTAGCCCTCAACCCTATAGTGTCTGTGGTGCTTGTGATAACTGTGTAACACGATAGTACAAATAGGTATTCATGTAGCATTTGTAAGCTCAGTCCTGTCAAATGTGAAGTTGTGTGTGAGTCAGTGTGTGTGTGTTTCCAGAGGAATGATTCATGGCCCATTCACACACACTGCAGTTTCCATTGCCCATGTTTGCTCTCCTGCTGATGTCAGTCATCTTGAAATAACCCTTTGGGCAAATCTCAATCCTATAAGCTCTGCGTAATACTGTAGTGTAGTGTAACAAGCTAGTTATGTAGGAGTTCTAGTCCCACGCATGGTACCTGTTAAACTGTGTGTGTTTGGAGAGGAATGATTTTGAGATCATTCACACTCACTACACCTCCCGCTGCCCTACTTTAACACTTCTGTGGATGTCAGTCACCTTGAAATAACCCATTGGCAAAGTTTCAGCCCATAAGCTCTGTGGCACGTGCAGTAACTGTATAATGCTGTAGAGTAGCAAGCCAGTTAGGTATGAGTTCTAATCATGATCCTGGCAATGATGAAAATGTGTGTGAGAGTGTGTGTGTCTTTGATGAGACCGGATTTTGTGGACATTCACACTTACTACACTTCCCATACCCCTCCTTTAGCACTGCTGCAGATGTCACTCACCTTCAAAGATACCTTTGGAGAGATCTCCAACATATAAGCTCTGTGATGCTTGAGATAACTCCATAATACCGTAGTGTAACAAACTAGTCAGGTAGAAGTCCTAATCCTGATCCTGGCAACTGTGAAAATGTGTGCGTTAGTGTGCATGTCTTTGTTGACATCTGATTTTGTGGACATTCACACTTACTACACTTCCCATACCCCTCCTTTAGCACTGCTGCTGATGTCACTCACCTTCAAAGATACCTTTGGACAGCTCTCCCGCATACAAGCTCCATAGTGCTTGTGATAACTGAGTAATACCATAGTGCAGCAAACTAGTTAGGTAGAAGTTCTAATCCTGGTCCTGGCAACTGTGAAAATGTGTGTGATTGTGTGTGTGTCTTTGTTAACACCTGATTTTGTGGACATTCACACTTACTACACTTTCCTTACCCCTCCTTTAGCACTGCTGCTGGTGTCACTCACCTTCAAAGATACCTTTGGACAACTCTTCAACATATAAGCTCTGTAGGGCTTGTGATAACTGCCTAATACCATAGTGTAGCAAACTAGTTATGTTGGAGTTCTAATTCTGGTCCTGGCAACTGTGAAAATCTGTGTGCCTTGGTTGACACCTGATTTTGTGGACATTTACACTTACTACACTTCTCTTACCCCTCCTTTAGCACTGCTGCTGATGTCCCTCACCTTCAATGATACCTTTGGACAACTCTCCAACATATTAGCTCTGTGGCACTTGTGGTAACTGTGCACTACCATAGTGTAGCAAACTAGTTAAGTAGGAATTTTAATTCTGGTCCTGGCAACTGTGAAAATGTTTATGTGTGTGTCTTTGATGACACCTGATTTTGTGGACATTCACACTTGCTACACTTCCCCTACCCCTCCTTTAGCACTGCTGCTGATGTCACTCAGCTTCAAAGATACCTTTGTCAGCTTTCTAATAAATAAGCTCTGTGGTGCATGCAATAAATGCATAGCACTGTAGTAGCAGCACATGACTAAATAGGGGTTTAAAGCTCAGTACTGGCAAGTGTGTGTGTTGGTGTGATTGTGTAATCACAGGATCCATTAAAAGGCAGGTTTTGTTACATTTTATATTGAGGACCCATATGTCCCAATGTCACATTACAAGGCCAACAGGTGTCAAACACCATAGAGGTTGTTGTAGACAATCCACAGCCATAAATGTATATATAAGCAACCATTATAATACCCAGAGACCTCTCTCCACCCATGGATCATACACAAACTTGCTTGGCTTTTTCTCTCTTCCTTTCTTTCTTTCTCTCTGTCTCTCTGTCTCTCTGTCTCTCTGTCTCTCTCTCTCTCTCCCTCTCTGGTAGATGTGGAAAAATGCATCTGTTTTGCATAGGCAGCAGCTTGACTTTGGTATGTAATGCTTATGATCAGCTGATGGCCTGTGCATGAATTGGAGTCCCCCACTTGCTAATTGCATGTGGAACAGCTGTGGTATCATTCCTATAGTCAATTGCATGGAAACACACTTCTATAACCAAGCACTGCAAGTATGTGTTGGTCCTTTTCCTTCACATTGAGCAGGACTTCATGTGGGTATCTGGCAAACAGCATCACAGAGGGTAGTTGGAAACACCTCTTACAACAAACACTGTGGAGACAGGCCAACAAACTGGAGGGGGATGTTCTGGACATGGGGACAGAATGTTAGTATTGCTGTTCTACATTTGAAGTAATGCTGGTTTAACAGTGTTTGTGTGGGTATGGCTGTTCTGCATGATTTGAAGTCTGGCATGACAGTGTTATGTTGTTGAGAAAACTCTTACCTGTAGGGCTATCTGCAGACTAGCCTCTTAGATCTGGTGTGTTACTCACACAGTTTCTGTCTTTATAAATGCAATAGCATACTCTGATGATTGTAGTCAATAAATGGTAACATCCATGTATGATACTGATTTCATATCCCTCATAAGAGATATGTCACAACAACCCTGTTACACCAGCAATGTTCCCAGTTTCCCAATACTGGCCCTGTGTTTGTGCCTCTGTCCCCCAAGTCTGTCACCTTTGTTCATATGCCATGCAATAAGAGGTGTATATGTACAGTATATCATTATTTACTGACATAATTCCTGATATCAATTCAGTGATATATCAGACTGCCAGATATGTAATGTATAGGAGGCCTAATATTTGAGGACAAAACCTGGACATTCTGTTGTAGTCTATACAGTAGTGAGGTCTGTATACTATGGGGATTGTTGACAGAGTGTCTGTATTATGTAGCAGTGTACTGTGAATATGTTATTTGGCCTGTGTACAGACTGGGGTAGATGACAGTGTTCTTGGTCCTGTTCTATCTGACGTTGCATGCTGCTCCAGCTTCTGATACCCTATTAGCCTATATGTTTGTAGGGCCAGACTGAGACATGTCCCATACCACAGTCAGGTATCAGACTACACTGTGAAGTGGGCCAGTATATGTAGGGTTAGTGTGTGAGTGGCAAACATGATGGCTTTTGTTCACACAGTCCATATACTGTACTATTACTTAGGCTTATCATTATGTGACTGCGACTGTGTTGAGATTGGTTCTGGGTATGCACTTTCACACTGGTCTGTTACTCCATGCTATTACATGCCTGTAGTGTCTGCTATATTTGCAATTACATGTGTATTACCCCATAGGTAAATTTGGTTAGTGTTGTGGCAGTCAGCGTGTAGTGTAGACAGTGCTTGGTGACATGCCTAGCAGTTCAGTGTATTTACCCTAGTGTGATGTTATGTTAAGATATTTTCCAGATGTACTGTTGCCTGGGCACCATATGTGTTGTGTATTTCTGACAAAGCAGAGGGTTGCTGTGAAGATGTATGTCATTAACTAGTGGGAAGTATGTTGCCTTGGGACCTCTGCTCCTCCAGTTAATATGTATTAGGACAGACAGGAGGGTGTGAATGCATCAACTGTGTGAGCTTATCTACTCCAGTATTTGTGATATATCCCCATTAACATGGCTTTAAACATCCCCTTTGTCAGGCTTGTTCCATATATATATATATATATATAACAGCAAATATGTTGAGTGCTGGAATTTATACACCCGGTTTCTGGATGATATATGTATTTTTTGGACTGGGACGGAGAAAATACTACAGGAATTTATTACCTATATAAATCAGAGTACAACTTTTTTAAGATTTACGCACCAAGTGACAATTGATTATGTTAACTACTTAGATGTTTCTTTACAAGTGTCTGAGAGTGGGTTTAAATCCACTATATATAGGAAACCCACTTTTTCTAACACCTACATTAGATTTACCAGTGCCCACCCATTATATCAAAAAAGAGTATAGTCAAGGGGCAATACGTTCGGGCCTGTCGCATGACTTCCAGTGAGGAAGATTTTTTGGAAGAATGTGATAAACTCAAGGAAATGTTCATGCAGAGGGAATATCCTATAGAATTAATTATGGATATACAAAGGGAAGTGTGTAGTAACAGATCAGGGAAATTTAAATCCGTTTTAGGGACTGGACCTATACAATCTATGGTTTCAACATGCCCAAAGGAAGGTGAAACAGGTTCTACACACAATAATATATTTATTACTAACTTTAGTGCCAATGCTCATGTTATTAGAAATATAGTAGAAGGTGAATGGGCTAAATTTAACAAATACACTGACTTACCCAATTTGAAAGGGAAAACTATTAAAACTGTTTTTCGGAAAGGGTCATATATAAAGAATTTATTGGAAATCAACAATTTTTCTTCTACATTTTCCAACAAATCCAAGGGTACATATAAATGTGGGGCATGCCCACAATGTAAATATATTACACAACAACAGAAAATATTTTTAACAGCTAGGAAGAAATGGATAGTTGCCTCTAATTATTCCAATTGTAACTCACAGGGGCTAGTGTATGTTGCCTTATGTAAAGAGTGTGAAGGATTTTACATAGGAAAGACTGAGAAAACTTTGAAACGCAGGATATATGAACATATGAATGATATTCAGAAGCGCCGTTCTAGTAATGCCTTATTTAAACACACTCTTTTATGCCCCCAAGCAAAATTTAATTTTTTTGTGGTAGAAATGGTGCCCAGGGAGCCAAGGGTAGGCCCTTGGGAAACCAAATTGAAATATAGAGAAACATATTGGCAAGTAGTACTTGAAGCCAATAAACACCCTGGCATGAACGAACACATTTCCGTTGCCCCTTTACTTAAGCTTAGATCAGCGAAATTATAATGCACATTATATATGGGCATTAGGTATATCATTATTGTTTTGGGTTTATTGGGTTGTATTTACAAGCTGGAAAAGGTAGTCCATATATTGTTTTATTAATCTATGTTGTATAAAAATATATCAATTTTAATATATATATATTCTCTATGAATTCTTGTATAAATTTGTCTGTATGAGTAATGAAAAATACAGGAGTGATTCTATGTATTTTTTATATGTATTTAACTTCCTGAGAGCATGTTTCTTTAACAACTAATTGGTTTATTGAATTAATTGATTAATTAGAACGGTATATATAGGAAGTGCATGTATTCAAGTTTTTATCTGATGAAGTTCGAGTGCTACTCTTACGAAAATGCTTTGTGATATTTAGCAACGTTAATGTTTTTATTGTGAAAACGTGTTGAGGCAGTTTTCTTTCACCATTAAATGTTGGATTTTACTTGGTGGCTTCGCCTTTTGCTTTCTGTCCTACAGAAAACGTGTTGTGGCCGTTTTCTTTGTTCATTTACTGACTTCAACTGTGGTCTGCTGCACACTACAATTATCAGAGTATGCTACTGCATATCTAAAGATAGGAAATCAGGGTTTCCACATTTTCAAATGTCCAAAGTGTGACATTTTTGGTACAGACGTCAGATTTTGCAGGCAAAAACATACCCACGGCCAGTACAAAGGACATAACTTCACTTTTTTGCCTAAATAAAAGCTTATTCTTGTAACATTTTAGTTGCTTATTCTGTTTCTTATAACATTTAAGTGTTTCAGATACAGAATAACTGTTTTATACAACTTTTACATAAAATATAGGAAATAATTTTGTCCTAAAATCTCAGGACATTTGCCATTTTTACAAATTCTTTGCAGGACACAACTGCCCAAAGAGGGACTGCCCCTCGCAAAGTGGAACAGGTGGTAACCCTATGAAATGTGTGATTATCACAGCACATGTATGACTCCAAGCTCTGGACAGTCTGCAGATAGCCCTACAGGAGTTTCCTCAATCACATAACACTGTCATGCCAGACTTTAAATCATGTAGAGCAGCCATATCCACACAAACCCTATTAAACCATCATTACTTCAAATGTAGAACAGCAATACTTACATTCTGTCTCCATGTCTGGATCATCCCCCTCCTGTTTGTTGGCCTGTCTACACAGTATATGCTGTAAGAGGTATTTCCAACTACCCTCTGTGATGCTGTTTGTCAGACAACAACACATGAAGTCCTGCTCACCGTGAAGGAAAATGGCCAACACCTACATGAAGTGCTTAGTTATAGGAGTGTGTTTCCATGCAATTGGCTATAGGAATTATATCACAGCTGTTCCACATGCAATTAGCAAGTGTGGGACTTTAATTTGTGGACAGGTCATCAGCTGATCATGAGCATTCCTTACAAAACTCAAGTGCTGCCTTAGCAAAACAGATGCACTTTTCCACATCCACCAGAGAGGGAGAGAGAGAGAGAGAGAGACAGAGACAAAGATAAAGTAAGAAAGGAAGGGTGTGAGAGAGTATAAGCCAAGCATGTTTGTGTATGATCCATGGGTGGAGAGTGGTATCTGGGTATTATAACAGTTGCCTATATTGTTTACTAATCCATACTGTCACAGTAATTGCACATGGCTGTACACAATTATGGCTGAGGATTGTCTACAACAACCTCTACAGTGTTTGAAAACTGTTGGCCTTGTAATGTGGACAATGGGACATATAGGTCCTCAATATAATGATGTACCAAAACCCACACTGTAATGGATCCTGTCAGTACACACTCACCCCAACACCCACACAGGATACTGATGACACATGCACAAGCACACACTTACCAGTACTGTGTTTCAGACCCCTACCTGACTATGTATTGCTATTACAGTGTTATGCAGTTATTGCACACGCCAAGGAGCTTACATGCTGGAGAGTTATCCAAAGGTATCTTTGAAGGTGAGTGACATTAGCAACAGTGCTAAAGAAGGGATAAGGGAAGTGTAGTGCATGTGAATGTCTGCAAAAACAGGTGTCAGTGGAGACACACACTCTGTCAGGGAAACACACACATCATCACATTTGGCAAGATCAAGATCAGAACCCCTACCTAACTAGTTTACTACACTGTAGTATTATGCAGTTATCATAAGGGCCAAAGAGCTCACATGGCTAATACATGGCCAAAGGGATATGTCAAGGTGAATGACATCAGCAGGTATGCTAAAGTAGGCCAATGGGAGGTATAGTGATTGTGAATGGCTTCAAAATCATTAATCTCCACACACACACACACACACACACACACACACACACACACACACACACACACACACACACACACGCACTCACACACACACACACATCTGCCAGTACTGAGATGCATAGGTTCATTGCTTTGCAGGTGTGTAGTAGGTGAATGGGCCTGATGGTTGTACAAGGCTAGGCAAAGGGAATACCTTGGCATCAGGCCACATAACAATGGTCTCCAGTGTCGCTCAGGGGTGTAATCCCTGGAGTCATTCCCACAGCTGGTTATTGTATTCACCATTCACTCATCTGGGTTACTATTGCGGGTGGCCAGTGATGTGCACTGCTTCCCATGTATGTGACCTATATTCCATAGCATGGACAGTGTCTGGGTTATGCACATGTCCCACACGCATGTTATTTGACATGTTGAAATGTACTTGAGGTCTCTAGGGCATGTTGAGTGTACAGATTGTTATCTTCTGATGTAGCATTCCTGACCTCATTTGGGGAGACCTGGGTATGGAACTGAGGTCATGCTTGCAGCTACACTGACAACATGATGCAGGTATTCAGTGGAGTTAGTGGTTTCTGTCCATACAGGGCATGTGTATAAGGCATGGTATTCTCTTTGTGGGTTACATTTGCAGACTCTACAGTTGTTGCAGGCATTCAGTGGGGAACATGGCAAAAGGACCACTGTAAGCATTTACTTGCCTATTGTAGGGATGGAACAGGGTGCCATGTCCTTTTACTTGCAGGATAACACACACTCAGTCAGGAGATGTTACACATCACAGTACTTTCTGATGTCAGTGGCACTGTTGTGGTCAACAGGCATGTAGCCCTCTGCAATCACACTGTGGATACTATCTGTGGGCAATATGCATGGAACTACCAATATAGTGGTTGTTGCCTAGCCAAGTGTGTTTGTGTATGAGACGTGGGTGGAGAGTGTTCTCTGAGTAATGCAAAGGTTACCTATATTATTCACCGATCCATAATGTCACATGTAGGGCTATGGATTATCTACACCAGCCTCTCTGGTGTTTGACATCTGTTGTCCTTGTAAGGTGAACATTGTGACATATAGCAGGTCCTCAATATAATACTTTAGCAAAACCCACCCCACAATGCATCCGGTTATTACACAATCACAGCAACCTCCACACAGGATACTGATGACAGACACACACACTTGCCTGTACTGAGATTCAAACCCCTACCTATCTATGTATTGTTACTATAGTGTACCACATTTATCGCACGTGCCACGGTACTTATTGCACGGATGTTGTCCTAAGGTACTTCTAAGGTGAGGAGCATCACCCTAATCACACATTTTCATTTGGCAGGGGTGAGATTTAAACCTCTATCTAACAATCTTTACAGACCATTATATGTATTTACCACATGCACCACTGAACTGACATGGTTTAGACTTGGCAACAGGTACTTGTAATGTGGATGATATCTGCAGGATTGCTAAAGTCAGGCTCTGAGATATTTACTGGCTGTAAATGGGGCACACATACATATGTACAGATACAAATACATGCCACAGATGAGATTCAAGCACATACCTGTGCAGTTACTGCTATTACATTGGTCAGCATTTATGGCATGCACCACAGAGCTTATAGGGCTGGCTCTTGTCCAAAGGGTTATTTCAAGGTGACTGACATCAGCAGGCTTGCTAAAGTAGTTCAATGGGAGGTGTAGTGACTGTGAATGGCCTCAAAGTCATTAATCTCTAAACACACACACACACACACACACACACACACACACACACACACACACACACACACACACACACACACACACACACACACACAAGTTTCACACTTGCCATGTCTGGGATTAGAACTCTTACCTAACTCGAATGTTACACTATAGCATTATGCAGTCATCTCATGTGCCACGGAGATTATAGGGCTGATAATTGGCCAGAGGGTTATTTCAAGGTGACTGACATCGGCATGAGTGCTAACATGGGCTATGGGAAGTGTAGTGTGTGTGAATGGGCCATAAACCATTCCTCTGGGAACACACACACAACACTCAGTCACACGCAACTTTACATTTGACAGGACTGGGTATACAAATGTTAGATGAATACTGATTTGTACTATCATGTTACACAGTTATTGCAAACACCACAGACACTATAGGGCTGAGGGCTACCAAAAGCAAATATCTACAGAGATTGCCATCGGCACATCATGTGATATTGGCCAATTGTATATGTGGTGGGTGGGACAGGACACATGATGGCAATATCTTTGTCACTGTCGGCCTCTCTCTTCCCCACATCTCTGTGTGTGCATGTTTGACCTATTATAGTGTGTTGGCCTTGGATATGTGTGAGTATTCCTATCCAATGTGTGTGCAAAGCATGAATGGTGTGCAATGTGGTGTGTGTGCACAGACATCTGCAACTGACAGACATGTATAGTCCGCTGTTGTTGTCAGACAATGGCTTCATTTCTCTAAGTGTAGGAGCATGGCTAGTATAACCTTCTGTATTGAGTATGTGAATCCATTCCTGGCAGGTTGTACTCCATTGCAGCATTTTGTGTTTACATGTATAGCTAGCAACCTGTTTCTGCAGGATATCTGTAGATAGGTTGACAATATGGAGTCACAATAGGAGACAGATAGTGGGATACTGTAACTATTGCTGTCTGTGCTACTTGTGTTACATGGTTAGTGTTAGCAGAGATATTCAGACATGTACTGTTTTACACTGTGATGTATTATATCATCAACTACCAATAGATATACTTATTTGCTCACAGTTATTTCCAGGGAAACACAAGATGAATTAAGCTGTATCCAGTATTGTGGTCTGCAGCCTTCTTTCACACTCATGCAATTCTGGAGGGGTAGCTGCAGACACTTGCTGATGGATATGTGTAAATGGTCCAGCACCTTGGTACTGTGGTGGCTGAGGATCCCCTGTTTGCACATCTATCGACATAACAGAATGGCCATATCCTGCTGTGGCCATACCTCTCAGCTGTACAGATTCACCCAGGTTATCCAGAGGCAGGGCTCATATATTTGGTCAGTTCCCCTTCACATTGTGGTTTACAAGCAGGTTTGTATCAATCCATTACTGGGTTTGCAGGCAGGGGTAGTATGGGCACACATCAGAGTTTCAGACTTGACCCACTCCATGGCGTCCATGCTTCTACACCCCCCCAACTCTGTTATTTTCTCCTCTTCCTAACATTATGTGAGTGATATCTGAGAAGTATCCCTATAGTTGTCCTTTCATCCCAGCATTATTTAGGGGTTGGTCCACAGTTCATACAGTAGGACACAGTGGGCATGCTACTGGGATTTGTCGACATGGCCTTGCATTTGTGTTCTATGGACTGGGATATGTTATTTGGGACCCCATGAGATAACATACATTGCCAGTACGGGTGAGGCACAGGCCTTTGACAGAGTGAGGCAAAGGCCTTTGACAGAGGAATGTAGGGCATTTGGTAGTGATGCAGGCCATCTGTAGCAGGCCAGTGCATTCTGTCACTCCTATAGTCCCAGGCTGCGAGCCACTGAATTCCCCTGGAGTAACAGGGTAAGTGTGTGAGGTGTTAATGGCAATAGTTCCTGTCCATATTGATCCATTGATCTGGATGCTGGCAGGGTACTGCTTACAGCTAGGGAGTGGGACACACTTGCAGAGGAAACCTCTTCAGCATGCTGCATTCTGTGGGTATTCCCATACAGAAGTGAGGGCCATGCTGTACTCATTCCCAACAACAGGGATATGACCTGTGATAAATCTGTCAATGATGGTGAGGTGAGCTGAGTGCATGTGTGGTATGGAGGCTTCTTGCAACTGACCCACAAATATACCTGAGACATTCCCCTTATGCTGCCTTGTGCAGGGACATAGACAGTCTCTCATTACTTCATAACCATGCCATTTATGGTCTGCCAGTGATTGGCCAGAATACATCAGTATTCCATACTACACAGACAACTAATGTGCTGTTAACCTATATGTACAGTTTCAAAGGTGTGTGCAGTTGACAGCTACATTTTATGCACTTTGTCTAGGGTACTTCCACCTGTGTACTGTGTGGATGTTTGGGCCAGCATTCATGGCATGTCCATCTTTCAGATGGTGAGAGATACTGACACCTGAACAATGAGTATGGATGACAGCTGACTTGGTCTTGCTGGGATGCATTGTGGTTAGCACTGCAGTTGTCAGAACATGGCCCTGTCATCAACAGTAATGGCCATAGGCCACCAGGACACAACCCTCCATGCCTACATGCTGACCACTTCCACACAATATACAGCACACAGCAATCTAATACAAGAGCCCTATATATTGTACACATATAACAATCTATCCTATTAATTGGGCCAACTCAGGTAATCTGTGTCCCACTGTTATTAACCCCACTCATACATGTTACTGCATTCCTATATAGGATTGTGGGGGGAGCACACTTGACAACTGTAAACATTTGCTATGACTGGACTGGTATTTCAAGTACTCTGTTGGCTTCCATTTTGTTTTGTATTCTGACCTATCATGCAGACTAGAGGCATATCAGTAGAGTACAGATCTTAGGTTTTATTGACCTACATTTCAGTTTCAGACTTCATACCCTGCAGAACTAACATACAACTGTCTGACTTATTGTAGTCTGTCTGTGTAGGTCTGGAGGGGGGCTGTTATCCATTGTCATTAATTGGAGGCCTTAGCACAGCCTTTTTTTATGGTCATCTACACCTGTCCTGCTGGCTGAGGCTGTTTTTGGGTATGTGAACCTCACTGACATGCATGTGTGTGTCCTATGAACACACATTTGGGCCACCACATGTACTGCAGTGGGATTTGTCACCTTGTCTAGTACTGCCTACTTTGTTGACACCAGTATTTCTTATGGATCCCATGCTGCCCATATAGGTGTCCACTATCTGCTGCCATCCGATTCAGCCACCCAATTCCCTCACATGCTCACATCCATACCATAACTACAACTAGCAGAACATACTACTCCATTCAGCAATTGATAGGAAGAGTGAGTTACTTGTGGCTGTGCCACTATTGAGGATGGTGCTGGAGGGCTGACTATGTCGGATGCACATAGTACACTCCCTATACATGATAAAGCACAGGTAGTGTCAAGTTTGGCATCCCTTTTACTTTATGTGTGAGTCAGAGAGAGGTGTCATTCCCTGGGTTCCTACAGTGTCAGTGTATGTGCTATGCATTGCCTCTTTGCCAAAGCCTGGGCATACTGGGCACGCCTCCTTCTGCCTACATGAGCAGGCTCAGGTTGTTCCTCCTCCAAGTCACTCTGTGCCTGTGCTGGCCTTGGCAATGGTGGGGGGGCTGTGTGGCCCTGCCGCGTGCTGTTCCTGCTGCAGTTGGTTCCGCAGGATCATATTGTGTAACATGGAACATACAATGAACATTTGTGTACATGTAGCTGGAGAGTACTGCAAGACTCCACTGGATATGTCCTGGCACTGGAACCGTGATTTGAGCATCCTAAGCACATGATATAGTATGATTTCGTTTGTGCGTGTGCCTCATTATCGAGTTCTAGTTCTGGTATGTATGCATTTCTAATGGGTGTCATCCACCACGGCTCCAGTGCGTAACCAGCATCCCCCACTAGGTGGCCATATGGGATGTCCCCACTGGCAAATCTTTGGTACAGCTGCGTCATATGCCAGATGTGGGAGTCATGATAGCTTCCAAGGCTGCCAGCACACACATTCATTATAATGCCCTAGGCATCGCACATGACCTCGCAGTTGATGGAGTTGAAGCCCTTGCGGTTTATGTAGACCCTACCTCACTCACCATGTGGTGCTTTGATGTGTATGTGCATGCAGTCTATAGCACTCACTAACTCAGGGTATTCTGCTATTTGGTGGAAGAGATGCATATTACTGGTCAACGCCTCACAGGTATTAGAGAAATATATGTGTTCACTGGCACGTGCTGACATGGCATCCAGGAACTGGTGGAGTACCCTGGATGCTGATGCCTGTGAGATCCCCATGATATCCCCAGTTGACCTTTGGAAGGTACCTGTGGCTAATATTCTTAAGCTTACACATACCTTGGTATCCACTGAGATGGGTTCCCCTCTGTTGGTTCTGTGTGTGAGGCATGGCCGGCACAGCTCAACAGTTTGCTGTAGGATGTCCCTGTCCACCCTATAGCACACCACTATTTCCAGCTCATGTAGCCCCTGGTAGGCTACCCTGGGCCTGTACACTCTTCTCCTTCTCTTCACTGTGGGTTGATCATCAGCATTCTCATCCTCACCACCCTCAGCCTCTTCCACATATTGATGTATGAGAGCGACAGCAGCCCCTATCATTTTGTTAGTTTTGTCTGGTAACATTTCCCCGTCTGTGTACACCGGTGGTGTAGAGTTTGTGGGAAAAAGCAGAGTGAAAGGTGTTTGTATACTTTATAGTATTGTGCTGGGCTGGGCTGCTGCCTGTGTAATTGGCTGATTCTGATACATTTCACCTGCCAGCTATGCTAGTTCTCCTTGATTGCCTTCCTACTGCTGTTTTCCTTTCCCATTGCCTTCCCATTTAAGCCCCAAGGCACGCTGCACATACCCAGTGTTCAGATGTGAACAGAGCTGCTATTTCCTGTTTTTTTTTTTTTTTTTTTTTGGTTAAAACCCATTGAGCAGTATGCACACCCGTTTAGGCAATGTAAACACTGCTAGGCAGCCTCAGACACACACCCCCTTCCTTAGCTGTACTTAGCTAAGGGCAAACACGGGCCACAGAGCTCCAATAAGCTTACAGCATGCATGACACTCCCCCTTATGAGGTCATCTACCTCTTAGGTTTGCAGCATGGTGTTGCTGTACTTACACAGTTGGGTGCTAGCTAACACTGAGGGGAAATCTGTGATTCAGTATCAGACCCCTCATTTGCATAAATCTGACTGCTAATGCATAGTTAGAAGAATGGCACTCAGCCTTCCCCCTTAGCAACCACTATTCAATGGTATTGTTGTCTTCTGCATGCCATCGACTATTATGGCAGAATGCTGATTTTGGTTTAAAAGCTTATTTCCAGCTTTTTTTTTTTTTCGGGCCGATCCCATTTGCACACCGCTGCCCTATGCTTAAACGGCTGAAATTGGCCAAAAAAAGTTATTTCTATAATTTTGCAAATATTTACCATGCCAATGGTCATATATTTGGCCATTGGCATGCCTAATATATTGAATGCATGCTTTCTTTGGAGCTGTCATGTCTCCGTTTTGTAATTTGCAGAAATGTATTCGGTTAGTAACTAAATACATTTCTGCAGGTCACACTATTCCTGCACAGATGCCTGCATGCTTCCTGGATTGCTAATTCACCTCATTTGCATGTTTTTCACCTCCAAATGGGGTTATTAGCATACAGGAGCTGTGTCTGTGCAGGAATAGTGATGGAATACTCATGCACGCCCTGGGAGCTCATTCCTGGATCACTCGTCGGCCATATTGCATGCAGCAGCTCTTGCACTATTCCTGCACACAGTGCAGAGCTTGCTGAATCCTGGGGATTGTTTTTCCCTTTGTTATCCAGGCTGGTGTCTGTTCAAAGTGCCCATATAAATAGTTCTTACTCTTGGCTAAATCTTCATGCAAAGATGTTAATACTTTTAGCCAGAAATTAGGTACTGCATCTGGGCATGGGGTTTTCCAACTGGAGGCTTTTCTTAACTTTGTTTCAATCTCTCTAGATGTTACTTCATCCCATTTCATATCATGCACATTTGAACTTCTTAGTCTTTCTTTTACCTCTTCTATCTATTTAGCATATTTGTTATGTTCCACAGGATCTTCATAAATATTTCTCCAAAATGTATATATTTCCCCTTTTTCTGTGGTCTTTCAATTCCTTTTACCTTGTTTCCCAATTCTTTCTAAAACGTCTTTTTAGGTCATCAATAAATTGCTTATTTTGTACTTTTCCTTTATATTTATCTGTGTATCTTCTAAGTTTTTCTGTTTGTGCTAATATTTTTTAGTTTATTATTTGGGATAGTGCATGATAAATCCTGATCCATTATAATACTGCACATTGCTTTTATCACATCTATCTTTCTGAGTATTTTTGTTGATCTGTTCCCTCTTTTATACTCTTCTAACAGTGACACTTTTTGTCTTAATTGCTTTATAGTTTCCTCTATTTGATACTTTTATGATGTTGTTCAATTTCTCCTCATCCTTTCCCTTACTACACTGTATTCTTGTAGTAGGACTTTATCTGTTATTAATTTGGCTGCACAGTAATGTATCCTATTTACTTCTGTTATATTGCATGAATCTCTATGGACAATCCTAATTACTGTGTTCATTTGTTTTATCAAACTTCTAACTTTTGGTTTTTATTGCCCTTCTGCAGTCTATTTCTTTCATTGATCTTAATATGTCTATCCGTCTCTATTAAATCAAGTAACTGTACTCTTAGATCATTTTCTTCTAAACTGAGGGCACATTCTTTGTTTATCATTTCCTGTGGACATTCTATAGAAAGTTCCAGAGCTTCTTCCTGTGCCACATTTTCTTCAGTTTCACCCCGTGTCATCTGCTGCTCTTTCATATGGGAATTCAATGGCCTATCACTCCATGACATTGACTGTGTCAGAGTTGCCAGAGTTTCCTGTTCTTTCTCTTGCTGTATAGCTCCAACCGAACCTTTGTAATGGTTTCCTATGGGAGGTTTCAAAGTATCTTCATATGTCAATTGATTAGATGCTACCTGCTCCATTGGTTTTAAATTGGGTGTCCAGTGCTCTATCCTGCTGTGTTATCTGAGTATAATTTTCTCTACTAAATCCTTCACTTTGCAGGTAATCCATAATCTCAGTTTCTATTTCTTTAACTTCTCCATTACTAATCCTCTTTTCTACTTTTCTTCTTTGTTTTCTTATTTTTGTATTGTAAAATTTCCATATCTGTATGTCTTTGCCTGTATTTCTCCTTGCCTGTATTTCTCTTGAAATATCTTTGGTGCTGCTCTTTTTGCATTGATTAGTTTTGCTTTCTCCTTTGCATAAATATTGCACCATATTAAATCTCTTTCTTTCCCATGTCCATATTATTTCTTTGGATGTCTCCTGCTCCTCTTGTTTCGCCTTACTTTGGGGACTAGTTGTTCCATAATGCTATGATATGACCTGTGTTAGACTTTCTACACTGAATCCTTCATTTTAGAAATATTCCATAACTTCAGCTTCTATTTTTTTAAACTTCTACTTGACTGATCTTCTGTTCTACATTCCCTCTTTGTAATCTTATCTTATGCATTGTGAAATTTTCCATATTTGGCTGCCTTTGCCTATATTTCTTTTCGAATATCTTTGGGGCTGCCTTTTTTGTGTTGATTAATTTGGCTTTCTCCTTTGCATATATATTGCACCGTATCAGATCTCTCTTTCCTCCCCGTGTCCATATTTCTTCTTTATACCTTTCAAATGTCTCCAAATTTTGTTCTTTAAATTTTCACACTTTCACAGTCACTTCTTTTTCCAAACAGCACAAGATTTCTTGTCTATATTCTATTTTTTATTTATCTTTTGTATTAATGAACACAACATTTTATTTGAAGCTTTTGACAGTTTTTCTTGTGGAACTACTTTTCTTTCCTCTAATTTCTCTCTTAATCTTTTCATATATCTTTTGTCTTGTAATTATGGGCTTCTTGCATAATAGCAACAATACAGAATTTCTTATTTATCCTCAATAGTGCACTCTATCATCTGTATGGCTCTTTTTTGGCCTATCAGTGTTTGTGATTTTTGTGGACTGTTACTTCCTTCTACAATGGGGGGCATCCTCCCCCTGGGCCTGGTTTAGCCCCATTGTAGGTATATTTCCATGTCTCAAGGATCCTACAATGTCATTTTTTCCAGTCCTGGTATCAGTGCGCCTACCAGGATTGGGCACTTTTTATCCTCAGACTTGTGCACCCAGCTATCTTTATTTTTTTAACTTACTTCTGTCTATGATATATGCTATATAAAATACAGTCTATATATCAGTGTTATCTTGTTGAGATTTTTGTGAAAAACTGGGTCCACCTCATGAAGGTACTTACCAAGACTTGAGGATGAATTCAATTCCAGCAATACTTCTCTCCTTTTGCTGATTTTATCATCTCTCCATTCAGTAATGTAAGTTCTTTCTGATGTGTTCTCATGTCTTTATTCCTAATTCTGTCTCCTTCCTATGCTTTCTTTGGATATATTTTGTACAGTTGTTTTTCAGTATAATCTAATTTAATTTCAGTATCAGAGGTTACCCGGATGTCACTAGGACAACTTATCACCTTCTTTGTAGAGCCAAACAATTTTGCATAAGATTTTGTAAATATATCTAGAATCTATTATATCTGAGCATAAATTTTAGAATCTACACACAGCTTTCCAATTTCTATGTTTTTACTCCTTCCACATCTGGTATCTATAAAATGGTTTCCTATTATGCTCAATATCTTTATATGCATTTACTTTAGTTTTTTCTTGATCTTGTCTCATTCTGTTTAATTTGTTTGTCCAGCTTCTTTATTTCCATTTATTATATTTTATTGTCTATTACATTAATCAAGTATCTTGTTCTTGTGGAAATATATTCTCCTGACGTTGTGTGCCTAGATCCTAATATCAAACATTTTTTTTTTAATTCAAACAATTTCTCTTTCAAAACTTGTCATAATCTTTCTGCAGTTATTCCATTCAATGCATCACTCCAATTAGTTTTACATAGTACTGTTTCCTTTTCATATAATCTGTTATTAATCTTCTGTGCATTGGCTTAGATTTCAGTTTAGCAGAATTATCTAGCAACAAATTAACATTAATCACCCCATGATCACCGCACATCAATGGTGGTAAAACTTGACATGAAGTAATCTGAAGCAATTGCACTTCCTGAACATTCATTGTAAATAATTTCCTTACGAAAGTTGTTGAATCAATATTATACCAGTCTGTTTCTGGTAAATTTAAGTCCACAGCCATTATTATTATTCCCTCTTTTGTGTCATGCAAAGAAGGCATTAATTCCTCTAGGTCATCAGCACTTGACTTTGGTGGTCTATACACACCAAAAATTGTTACATGTTCCAGGGTTGTCTTCATTGTTACAGTTACACAGTCTATAGTATTGGTGTTATCATTGAATATGTAATAATCACAGATCTCATAACTATCTTTAATCCCTATCATAACACCTTTATCTGAATTTTTGTTAGAGTGTCTGTTGCAATAAAGACATTTACACCCTGACAGAACTGGTTTCTAGTCATTGTTCTTTAACCATGTTTCACAAACAATTAACAACATCAATCTTGTGGGAACATAGCAAATTTTCCAGTAAAAGAAACTTTATTATTAATGCTCCTAGCATTAACAACCATCAGAGATGCATCGACTGTTGCTGTCTATGAACTATTAAATGTTTTACCTAGAAAAAATCCTGCCTTGTGTTTGTCAAACATTGCAAAATATCTGCTGCAAAAATTCTCTTCCCTGATCTGGACAAGTGCATGCCATCCTCCCTGAACATGTTTGCCCAAAATTAATCTTGAATGTTCTACACATTTCCATTTTTTTTAACAGGACATTTTTTCATGTAGGCATCTAGCCAAAACATCTCATTCAAGGTGACATGGCACTCCTTTCTATATATGATTTGTGAAAAATACATCCTAACACATGTGCAAACTATGCTATCTAAGAGGATTCTAAGGTCCCTACTAACAGTCAGAGGGCACCTGCATATGAAATTATGTGCACCAACATGAATAAAATCAGATCTGAACATCTCTACATTAAGGTGTTCTAAGGCCTGCCTCACATCCTCTATTTTTGCTCCTGACAAGCATAACATTATTTGATGTTCATTATCTTCTCTGCAAATGTAAGTATCAGTTCCTCTAATCATTGAATCTCCAAATAAAGTCATGTGTATGTCTATCTTTACACATGATATTGACATTTCAACCCACTCCTATGATGGTGGAGTTACAGAATATCATATCAGGTAGATTTTAGTTTTTGTAATGAACTCATCAGTCATACTTGTTTGATATATAACTTACAAGTCATATCTCTGTTATATGGGGTCCTTAAACCACCCACTGCCTTGACGCTTTAGTAAAGCCATATAATCATTAGCACTGCAGTGAAAATAGCTGTCCCAGATTCCAGTACTATGTTGCATCATTTGATTTTTTTGACATATGCCATCTGTCTCTTTTTGTTGCACACACACTTCTTGTCTCCTCCAGTAGCCCATTCACTGACCCTGAGGTGTGATGTGACTTAATTGTTATAGTATGGCCAGTGGCACATAGGTCACTGCATTGGGTTCATTGTCTTGCCCAGAAGAGGACAGCCATAAGGTTCATGGTATAACCTCGAATATGGAGGATAATGTGACTGGACATTCTAGTAATGTGGGGACAATAGATAACTGATATGATGTTGACCATGACCCACTGTCCTATGCAGAGTCTGGTAGTGATGGCATCTCTTCCCCATGATAGACAGATGCTTCCCTTCAGGCTGCACATGTAAGTGTAGCTGAAGTGCATGGATGCATGTCAGAGAGTGTCCACTTATTATTACAGGCACATGGATGTTCTCAACAACATCATGGCTTTGACCTGTGTAAACTTGCAAATGCATAGATCATGTAGTGCAACAGCTGTGTGTTTTGCATGAAGGTCAGGAGCACAGAAATAGAGAAGTTGTGGTAGCATTTCTACACAGCATGACTGATGACACACTGTCACTCTATATGCACAGCACGATAATGTGTTACCTGTTGCGCACTCTGTTAAAAGTCTTGTAACAGTGGTATTGAGCAGTGCCATAGTACTAACTGGGTATTATATGCCCTAATTGTACTAAGCAGATCACTTCCTGTAGTGAGAGGCAGAACACCACTCATTAGACCGAAACAAGGCCCTTGGACATCTCTATCTATGCTGCAATGTGCACACACATCTGCTGTTGGTCACTCAAGTGTGAGCTGAGCAGTCACCTCCAGAGTGTCACATCACAGTACTGCTCCTACCCACACTGTGTACCAAATTGCTAGTGTCACCACATCCAGCTTCTTGGTTCAGTACTGTGAGCTTAGTGTTTCCTGATGTTCCAGGGGTAGCC
Source organism: Protopterus annectens (assembly GCF_019279795.1). Taxonomy (NCBI): domain Eukaryota; kingdom Metazoa; phylum Chordata; order Ceratodontiformes; family Protopteridae; genus Protopterus; species Protopterus annectens. Next base: position 265,585,006 of record NC_056725.1, on the reverse strand, counting down.
AAGACCATGGTTTTAGCTGTTAGCATGGGTGACCTAAACTGCATTTTTGTGTTAGTGGTTATGTTACGGGTAACTTTCCATGCTAGTTAAATATATGATGATATCCTACCTATCCAATGACACCTTCTGTTGTGCACAGCTCCTGCATCCCACTCATTTGTCTGTGTGTTCCTCTTTGGTGATGTACCTTGCAGAGAGACTTCATGCACTGAGGTTTCCTCTGAGTATTGTGTATGTGATCTTACTGGTATACCTTATGCTTCTTTTATATTTAATGTTTGATGGGGACAAGTACTGGTTTCTTTCTATTAGTCATGTTCTGTACAACTGTTATGGAACAACACATTAACATCACCGTTAGTCTGTGCACATTTTTACACATGGTCTTTCATGACTCAAAAGTGCTTGCAAGGAACTGTCATATTGCTTGAGCTAGGACATAATGGCCCCATCCTCCATAACCCACACCTATTTCTTCTCATCCCTGTGTCCTCCTGATTATACTGTGACAGCTCTGATATGTCATAATCAGACATCTGGGGTTCTTGGAGTAGGTCACCCATATTCAATTTATTATGTAGTATTGGTATTAGTAGGCATCCATATTCCGTGCAGGAGCGGCTACATTGTTCCTGCATGGAGAAATTAGTTTATTATATCCCAGGGAATGTCTTGGTGAATGTACTGTGTAGACCCACACAATTTGTAACTAATTTGTTAGTATGAATGTCAGCTTTAAAATGATACATTAACCATTACTGTGTGATGCTCCTTTACTGAGATATTCACAGGAAATATGATTAATATTACATTTCTCATAACTGATAAATAAACAAAGCATAATATCTCATCACCTGTAACAGACAGAGACTACATATCAGTGTACATGTTGTGTGGCTCAATGTCAATTTCAAAAAATCATAATTTCCATAACCTAAGTCCTAAACAAACTATGATATCTGTACAGCCCACTGGCACAGTTCTTTTAATATGTTGTAAGGACTAACACTGTCTTCAAAAAAGGTATTACTTATCATGTTGACAGGTTCCCTAGCAATGTTACAATTACAATTATTTTACTGTGTTCTAAGTAGTGAAAAAGGTTTTCATGAAATGTAATAGCCTGTCACTTACCTTACTGCTCCTACTTAGTCATGGTTGGTTTTCATCTTTTGTCACTAGTTGCATGTTGCCAGCATGTCATGCATTGCTGTCATCATGCCATTGTGCAGATAAGTTAAGAACAGGTTCATGCCATCTCCATTTAGGTGAACTCCATCATTTTTGAAAAGGTGATCATCTTCTGCAGTGACGCTGTTATGACTGATTGTTGATCCAAATATCCCTGAGCATCAGTCCAAGCATGAACCCATTCTGTAACCATTTGGTCTTGTGCGCTGCCCATTGGGTGTTTGCATGTTGCCATTTCTGGTGAGAAATTATGTCAGACCACACAGAATGACAACATGGCCACCACGACTGCATGTGTTCAAAAATGTCCTTGATTTGAAACCTCAGCTCTCCAAGTGGATGAGTGATGACATCGTTCCCTCCAATGTGCAAGACAAGACTGTCAGGCTCAGGGTAGATGGATCACTTGTCTTCCAACAACTGTAAGATTCCACCCTAATGCACACCTCTTCTTGACATCTAGTGTACCTTCACACTAGATGTGGGGGAGCTCAAGTTGTAGTATTTGTTATTTCTGGGGACATGTCGGAGACATCTCTGACAGCCCAGTGAATGTAGGAATGGCCACACACCCACACTCTCACTTGTCATTCCCCTGCTCTTTAATCCATGTCACAATCACAAGGTAGAAGTACCTGCACAGGGAAGAAATGCAAGACAGTTATCGATAATGTTTGAGGGATTTATCACATTACTATGACATGTATATGTACATAATGTGCATTACCTTGTTTGCCTGTTGGAATCTTCACTGCTATCCACATAGACATTATTATTTTGGTTCATTATTTGCAAAGATGATGCAGAGGAACATGCCTAAAAACCTGAAAACCAGCAGCTCATGCACACTATCAGATTAGTAGTAAACACATATCACTATAAACATACACATTCTTGGTGTAGCCAGCATACTGCTGAATGGGTACTGACAATGGGCTACAGAAAGGGCACATGTAGAGAGAAAAAGCAGGGTAAGGACTGCCTCTCCACTAATGAACCCAGGACAGGCATGGGACTTCAGTGGCACTTGGGGGCATCTGATGTGTCAGATACCTGTGCTGGCTATCCACTCAGACTGCTGATACCACTATGATCTCATGACCTCCTTCAATGTCAGCAGTCTGCCTTACCTCTACCTTTTCTCTTTACATGTGTCCATTCAGCAATGGACATAAGGAATCAAGAGCGGAAGTAATGTAATGTTTCTTGCTCTGTCCTGCATACATTTATTGTACCAGAGTGGAGGGAGAGGGAAAGGAGAACCACAGAAAGAGCACATGAGAAAAGAGAAAAACTTACCAAGACTTTGTTTTTGCAGGTTGCCTTTTGGGAAGGGACAGAAGGCACATCAGTGGCACCCTTGAAACCATGCATATCCAGGAAAGCAGCACAATGGGACTGAGCTGAAGAGTCTCCAAGTTCCCCACTGCCATCCAGGATGATACTAAGATCCATGATGTTTAGGTGTGACACCCAGTGATGCACACAGTATGCAGCACCAGAGCTGAAGAGTCTTCAACTTCCCCAGTGCCATACAAATACACGTCTGGATTTGTCTTCTACATTGCATAATGTGCCTTTCCTGCTGTCAGAAATCCACAAGACCTTTATGGCCATGGTACTCACCAAAGCATTCAACACAGATTGATCTTGCAAGTTGGGCATCCCCATGATGGCTCAGCATGTTTACCCTTGCAGGCACAGTTTTTGCATCTTGATTTCCACCATTTCACTGGAAAGTGTGAGCCATGCTCAAATCAGCTCATGGGCTCTGGGACAGAAATTTTAGTGCATCTTTTCCTCTTCCTGCAACTGGCAAGGGAGTGCAAGCCTAGATTCCTTCAAAACTGTAACTGTGTTGCTGGAATAGCATGTCCAGAGCATGACAGTTGCTGGTGGCTGTTACTTTCACAAAATATAATGAAAGCATTGACTATGGCCACATTCCATAAGAACAAGAATAAGTACAACCACCATTTGCGGGCCTTTCTGGCAGTAGGATACTGTGTCCTAAGCTGATCTGCTCAGTCCACCAGATTCATGTAAGTGTTGCACATGTTTACAGCTGGTGGACACAGCACTGATGCCTTTGTTCCATCACACATTCTCCTATGTGTGCTGGAGACTGACAATGCTGGGTTACAGTTAGTTGACAGGATGAATACTGGGTTGCTATCCTTCCATTCAGTAGCCAGCAGTGGTCCATTCTGCAACTGCCTGTAGTACCCTCAAGGTGCTTTACCAATGGCCTGTCTGTTGAATGTTAGAGGCCAAACAGACCACAGCAGTATAGACCATCTTGCAGCAATTGCTGTGCCAGCAGGACAGAGGTAAAGAAGTGTGATGCTTCTTGCCAATCATTCCCCTACTTGTCAACCACAACTCGTGTGCCAGTCTGACCTCTGTATTCTACTCTGCTTGACCAGTGTATACCTGGAATTCATGTAATACCCATTGGTATAGTCCATCAACACCCAGACCTTAATGCCATACTTCTCTGTATTGCCAGGCATAAACTGTCTACACGTCAAACGTTCATGGAAGCCGACCATGGCTTCATCTACAACCACCTCATGATGCACATTTTACTGTGTCCTGCATACATGAAGTACTGCATCCAGTATTGGGTGTACATGATGAGCTTGTCATGACCCACAGAGCCCTGTGATAGGCTCAGGTGGTTGTTGTTGCAACGGAAATACTGCTTAATTTTTTCAAACCTCTCTTGAGTCATGTACGCAGCTATTGGAAAGTGACCATATTCATGGTGTGTTTCCCTGTACTGCCTGTATTCAGGAACATGTACAATAGACATGTATATTCTGACACCTAGAAATGTGTATGTCTCCTTGGCAAACAGGACTCCACCACATATACACCTTGCCTGATGCGGCCTGCTTCTGTGTAGCATAGTGATTGGTTTCATTGGCAATAAGGGTGTACAGCTCTTCTGGGAACATCAAATTCATGAAGTCCATCTCTGTGTTATCTGGGTCCAAGATGTTTACAGGGCCTACCATACCCACAGAGTCATCAATGTGTACTGATGTGAGGTGTTTTTCCCACATGATCTTACATGGTGGGCATGCTTGGTGTACCTTACTGGGTAGCCTGTAACACTTGGAAATGGAAAGTCCTGTATTGTTCGGTGATGATGCTTTCTCATCAGTGTCAGTAGCAACTGTACTGCATGAACTTGTTAGTGAAGTATTAACAGATGTTCCCTGCTGAGGCACAACCATATCCTTGCTTGACAAGGAGCTACTTCGACTCAGATCTATTGGATTTTCTCCATCACAAGCCACATACTCTGGACTACTTTGAACCTCATGTATAGTGGGAGGCACATCCACATCCTTCTCAGCACTTGCACTGTCATGGACTGCTGAGGACTTCATAGGTCTGTCACTCATACCATGCACATTCTTGAACACAGATAACGGCAATTCATCATTTGTGTCAAAATCAGACTGCATTGGGTGACCATTGTGTGTGCCACCCTTCCTTAGCAGTGCAAGTGTTATCTCATCCTCACTATCATGGTCAATTTCATCATCAGTGGTCAGGTCTTCTATGGCAAGTCGTAGTGGTTTGTCAGGAATGGCTGGCACAGGGGCATCATCCACATCACAGGCAATGGCCTTCTCATGTAGACGTGCAAGTGGAATCTTATTGTCTGTGTCATAATCTTCATCTTCACTTTGGTTGACATTACGTGGTGGCTCAAGGTCCATACCCATGTGTGAACCACTGCTACTACCAGAGTCTGTGTCATCACCCAACAAGTAAATTTTGATTGATTTCTTCTCAACAGATGGCACCTTCACTGGGGATGTGTTGCTTTTCGCTTGAAATTACACCTGAAAAGCACAACAGTATAAACATTCTGATGTTATTTACCTGCACAGAGGCACTTGAAAAGCAACACAGCAGAAAACTATATAGTGACTATGTGACACAGGAAATTAATACATGATATGTTGTTCAATTCCAGTAGTTCACAAGAATATGAAGCACATAACCACAAAGGGTACTGTACTGTGCATCAAACAAATTGCAAAAATTACAGAAATAAACTGGTGGGGTGGAGGGGGGCGTTGAAATGACTCCATGTAGACAAAAACCTGAATCTGGCTTGTGCATTCATCAATGTGATAACAACTTCTACTTATGTGAATAACAGTGACAGCTGCTGAGAGTTTTACCCAGGGTTGCCAGACGTCCCTATTTGGGCGGGACTGTCCCGAGATCAGCAGCCTGATCCCGAGTCCTGCCCTGCCAGTTTAAATCCCGGCCAGCCTCCGCTTTGTTTGTTTTTTTTTTTTTTTTGATTGTCCCGTATACCTGGCATATGGGCCAATCAAAAATTGCGAAACACGAGTTCTTGTGTTCCGCATTAATCAGAGCTCCGTGTTTAGCGATTTGATTGGCCCATATGCATACGGCCAATCAAAAATCGCTAAACACGGAGCTACTTGTGTTGAATGCGGAACTGCAATGCATTAAACACGAGAAGCTCCGTGTTTAGTGCATTAGTGCAGAGCTACTGAGTGAGCTCAGTTCTTTAATGTGGAACTGTGTTCCGCATTAAAGACCTTTTTTTTTTGTCTTCACTTGTCGTGAGAGACCTTCTCTTCTCTTTTTTTTTTGTCCCTGCCTAGGGGGCTGGAAATCTGGCAACCCTGGTTTTACCTGAAAAGTGATAATGCTATATTGTAACTGCACTTATTAATGTGATAATAACCTGCATTTCATTACTGCAAAGTAACCTGTTGAGTATGCATTCATTATATTACCTTGTGCAAGTGTTATGTAACACAGACTCCTTATCATCTGTTAGGAGGACCCTCTATTTATTGTGACAGAACAAAGAAAACTTAGGCCTGGGGGTGGAGGTGTTAGGATTGCAAGAATCTGATTGGCTGTCACCACATGCTTCCTGCAAAACATACAGAATCAGCTTGCTGTGACCACAAGCAGATACACAGTGCATGACAAGTTGATTTTCTTGTAAAACTCCAATATGAACCTGATGTTACTTCACACTGAAAACTAAGTTAAGATGGTACCTGACAAAGTTCAGGTACATTTTCAACTTAATTTTTAACAATTGAGTTAAAATCTGACTGCAAAGTTACTGGTGCTTGTGGAAGTCACCTGGGTGTAATAGTATACAGTTTCTATCCCCTCAGAGAGTGCTCAGATGTAAGCACTAATGTGTCCTGAGAAGGTACTCAGAGTTAACGAGTTAAGTAAGGTTTGAACATTCCATGGCATTCCCTAAGATTATGTGGAATTCAGTGGTATTAAGGTAAAGTACATATGGCCTCAGCTGAGTGATTTCAGAAAGTTGTTGGGGAAGTATCACATTTATGTTCTGCTGGGTGCACCCTTGTGTTTTGGAATCTGACAGGTATGTGTGGAGTCTTTAATTATCCTACACTAAATAAACAATTACTTGGTCTTGTTTTAGCATACTTTATGGAATCGCATCCTCCACTGCTGCAGTGATCTCTACTTTCATCATGTTGCACTGCCTGCAACTTTCTTTTAGAGTCTTACCCACAGTGTTAAGGATAATTTTAAACCCTGTTGGAATTATGATCAGTTGTGTGTTTCACTTAGTTTAGTTTTCAGGCTGAGGTCAGTGTTGCTGGTTTTGCCATTTTCAAATTAGATGATTCTGATTGTGATTTCCCTTTGTTTTCTTGATAGTTCATTTTAATTTTTTCTTGTCATTTTTAAATATTTCTAAGGATTTTACATACATAGATATAGCTGCTTCTGTGGTGCTTTTGTGTGTTTTCTATATATATTTGTGAGGGATGCTTATTTTTTTTATGTTAGCATGAACAGCAATCTAACATTTGACCACCATGTTGCCTCCATTGTACGTAGAGCTTTCTACATGGCTCACCTCATTAGTAAGGATATTTCTTCTAGGAACAAGGAAGTCATAAATTCCCTGTATTCCTCACTTATCAGGCCCATCATCAAGTATAAAGCCCCTTTCAGCATGTATCTCATGAAGCACATGCAGCAGCTGGAAAGACCACAGAGGTTCCTGACCAGGAGAATCCAGGGCTTCAAAAATCTGTCCTACACAGATAGACTAAAAGCCCTGTCCCTCTACTCTGTCTCATATAGACTCTCAGATGTGATCTATGTCTGGCATACAGAGAAATGTCTTACCCCACCTTGATGAAATGACTGCATATCCGCAAGCCAAACTCCACTCGCATGACCCACATGCAAAACCTCAGCTTGATCTGCAGCATCAATAGGACTTGCTGGCAGGACATATTTGTATCCCAGAGACTCCCCAATCCTTGGAATAGACTCCCTCTCCACGTTAAACAGAATACTTCATTATCCCTCTTTCTGAGGAACCTGGATGACTGGAATGGAAATAGAAAATACACCCCTGGGATTTAACCTGTTCTCCTGTTGGACAAGGGCATCCAGTGCTGACTTGTGGGAGCTTGGGCTAATTTATTGGCTAGGGTTATAAAGGCCTCTGGGCCAGTAGCCTAGTAACTTGCTATGATCCTATGAACATGAAAGAGATACAGTGGCTGATGACATGCATAAGGTGATGTTAAATGTCTGATGACATGCATATGTGTGATAAATTAAATTACCTATGTCTTGTTAGCAGTTGTATCTGCCTTTTTCAAAATCCTGGAAAATACATACACCATGAGAGTATTTATATGAAAATTAACACTACAATTGTGCCTTTGCCATTTTATTTTATTTTTCTAAAATGTGATGCACAAACATTGTAGGCCAGCAGTTTGATACAGATACTATCACAACACAGTTTCATATTAAAGACTAATGTAGTTGCTGCATAGTCATTATGCATTTGTTTTATGGAATCATCTTTCATTGTAGAAATATGTAATAAGAGTAACACAATTCATGAAGATGTCTAGACAGATAGTGTTCTTATGATAAATTCTTTTGAAGTGCCATGTTTAAAATATCCTTCTGCCTGCACGGGGATGATGGTATTGTGCTATGAAGATTAGGTAGAGAGAATTTAACTTCAAATGTAAGTATATAACAACTCAATTTAATATATCTTTGGACAGACCTCAACTTCTGATCTTTAGCCCTTCATAAACTAAAAGGCTTGTCTTCCTCTCCCTGGAGAGACTTTTTTTTTTGCTTGAGAGTGAAAACTTGGATGAGGATGACCCCTCTCTAACTGGGGGTCAGAGCATGATGACATACCTCACTCATATCACATGCATGCTCTAATGCCCTGACCAGGAAGGGTCAGCTTTACCCTTTCCACTGTTGGTATGCAGCTTGTGCACTGCCATGTCATCACACTCCTGACAACAGTGAAATCTTACACATCCACAATAAGGAAGGAGACATATCAACAGCTTCATCCTTCCATCCCCTGGCAGGTCTCCAAATTCCTGAGTTGTTAGCTCATTTTTGGTTACTAGTAGCACATTTCAATACCCTATCACTGTGCCTGTAGGCTGAGTAAATATAATATATAACATATGTGTGTTTATAAATACTTCAGAGGTTAACTTTTCAAAATGTGGAAGGCACTTATATGCTTGTGTACAGTAGGTCTGCCTTTGCCTACATAACTCTTTAACAGCATTTTTGTTTGCTTCATAATACATGCAGTTTAACCCTGCCTGCTTTTTCATATATTTTCTTCTGATAGTTTGCTGCAATTTTAATGTATGCAGTATTGCCATAACATACTGGCAAGGAATGCATGAGTTAAAAACTCCGATAATTATAATGGTAAAATGTGCTTTGTAGTTAACAAAAGCCATGCTTCCCCCTTAAAATGGACAGTTTATCAGGCTAAAAAAATGTAGAGCTTTACCTGAAAGAAAAGGCAGCATAAAATCATGTCTTTTAAGTGGTATTGCAAAAATAGCCTATATTATTCGTGTATCAGTGATGTTTGAAGGAATGCTTTAAGAAAACAGCTTTTAAATGATGTCAACTTCAGAAGAAAAATATTTAAAATCCAAACATAAATTGAAAAACTGATTTATGAAAATATCATTCTTATTCACAGTTTTATTTTCCTTGTCATTGCGATAGAGGTTGCATTGCAGAAGAATTGCATTTTCCTGAAGGAAAGTAGCTCAGGATTATTTAAATAAAATGCTTCTTTCAATACAAAACATCATTTGTTTTTGCTCAGTGCCCTGGAAACATAATAGCATTTAGTTTTCAGCTACACACGGTATGCAATGCTATCTGCTACTGTTTACACACCCTCACACACGTGCGTGCCTGCAGCATGTACACACATGCAAATGGTGGTGATACACACACACACACACACACACACACACACACACACACACACATGCATGCCCGCATAGGCACACATACACTCAGATGCACACACACACACACACACACACACACACACACACACACACACACACACACACACACACACATTCACAATCTCAATTACACTGAAATGATAGTACAGGTCTTACCCAAAATAAGAGTTAATTAGTTTAATTTAGAAGGGCCTTCCTGCAGTTCACTACTGCAAAAAAAAAAAAAAAATATATATATATATATATATATATATATATGTATATACTTTTCTAGTCAATCCCTGGACTGTTACATTATTGACCTTCTCAATACTGTATGTATGTGTATTAATTGCTCTGCAGTTCCTGACAGGAATGATGTTTTTTCTCTTGAAGCAGTGATCATCTAATTTGTTGTCTCATGCCAAACAACATTCTTTTAGGTATTCAGCATGGGCATTTGTTTGCCTTATTTGTTTTCTGTTTACAGCCATAAATCTGAGTTGTACTCGTAGCTGGCCTTAGGCATAGGCCAACTAGGCAGCCGCCTAGGGTGCCGCTCTAGTAGGGGCACTTTTCCAGTAATCTAGATGGTGTAAATAGACCAATATGGGGGCATCAGGTATTGTGGGGGCACTGTGGAGCCCTTTTGCCTAGGGCACCACTTAACCTAAGGCCGACCCTGGTTGTACTATACACTATAGGTGGGAATTATTGAAGATTTTTATATATGGTGAAACATCGTAAGTCTGTTAAGTTGATTTCTGCTATTCGAAGATTTGACTTTGCTATTCATTTATGCCACATTGCTGATACCGAACAAGTCAGAATAAGAAACATTCATCACTTTCCCCTATGGAAAGAAGTACAGCATGGAGACATCTAACAGGTAATCTATTATGTTATACTTCAGCTACTAATGGCTCATATATTGGAAAGGGCACACAGTACTACACATGCAAAATGCATGCACATACTAGATAAGATGGCTTTTGCACTGCTAAGTACTACATGAAAATATCAGCAATAGATAATGCTGCAGAGGCAGGGCCAGTTTCACTGCAGCTGATTTGTTAATCCAACAGTTGCATAGCAATATCAAGCATGATCATTTTTTACAAAAATTAAAGTTAACTTTTTTTAATTACATTATTTTCCTGGCTGGGAGCCCCCTGACAGCACTAGGCCCTATGCAGCTGCCTAGGTCACCTAGTGCAGGATCCGACCTTGATGTTATTCCAAAAAAGACCATAACTGGATTACAATGAAGAAACCTAGGAGCTACAGAATATGAAGTGATCCCTATGAGTTTCAGTCCTACCCCATAAAGAAGGAACTTAAAGGTCTGAATTTCAAGTGTTGCAATTGAAAAGTTGGTGTGAAGATTCATAAACACAGATATTTTGGGGAATGTATCTCTGTTTTTTTTTTTTTTTACCAAAAATTAGCCAAGTGAGCAATTTGGGTATTTGCAAGACCAAGCTATAATTACTTTGAAAGTGGGCATGCCTCATTATATTGTAGAGTTTAGTGCACATAAAACATTTGTAATGGGTTCAGGTATCCAAAAATAGACAATAATATTCAAAATTGACATGAAGGATGTGTAAGCAGAGAAGAAGTAATTCTGAACATGAGAATATCTATAAAATTGAAGAGGTTCTTACTCTTACTTGTGCATTAGCTGGATTTAAAGGAAATCATTCTGCCCTGGAGATGCTACCAAAGTCATTTCACAGGAAAAACAACTTTGCAAACTTGTTCAGAAGTTAGGGGTGGCTGAAGACATAAGCACAATGAAACAAGCCACAGGCAGCCAACAAAAGGAGATCAGAAAGTTAAACAAATCAGTCTGTGAGGTGAAGGAGGACAGAGCTATGTAATATATGAGACACAAAAATACAGTAGATGATTTGAGAATCAGGAAAAGTTTTAAATTGTCAGCCTGGAAAGCTATACAACCTTGAAAATAGACCCAGTCAGGGCAGCATGAGAATAATAGGTGAGGAGGAGAGAATTCAATATGGAAAGCTGGAGGAGTTCATACTAGGGTGATTGGATGTTCAATTCAGCCTTCAGAAATGACAGAGGCAATTACTGGGGGGATCCACTGAGCTGGATGAAGGAGTTCTGAGAGAAGAGGGCAGCTAAGACATGCTCTGACATACATTCCCCACTACAAATTAAAAGAAGAAATAATAAGGCAGGCACAAATCCTTAGGTTAACACCAACTGCATGCATGTTCATAAAACTTATGCTGGACTTATCTGGCATGCTATTTAATCAACGGAGAACAAATGTCAAAATACATAAATTCTCTTTCGCTAAAATTCAATGGCATCTATGTCAGGATAAAGTAGTCCACCATGCAAATGGTATCATGGAAGAAAAAATGCATGCTGATGAGTGAAAAAGTTTACAATTTTATTGTAGATATGGAACAGAGTGATAGCAAGAAAATGGCTAACAATGAAATAATTTATACTCACCATTAGGAATGGACGGACAGATACATTTGAGCATGGCAATGGGAGAGAATGAGTTTCAGTAAGCATCTAATGCTGATACACCTCCTGCAAAATGTAAAAAAGGGTGAAGGTGCATCAGACATACAAGGCGACACCAAAAGGATAAACAATAGGGTAATGTGAAACCAGGTAACTGCTTGAAATGTCAGGAACCACTAGAGCAAGTCCAGAAATATAGAGACTGACTGGCCAAAAGAACAGACTTAGATATACTAGTTCTGAGATGCCATTTCTCTGAATATTTCTTTTTCTCCAAGGAATGGCTGGATGCAGGGGGCCTTGCCCCATCTACAAAAAAGAAGTTTAAATGGAAAGAAGTGCAGCATGGAGACATCTAACAGGTAATCTATTATGTTATACTTCAGCTACTAATGGCTCATATATTGGAAAGGGCACACAGTACTACACATGCAAAATGCATGCGCATACTAGATAAGATGGCTTTTGCACTGCTAAGTACTAATATACTGAACCTACAGACATAGCCAACATCCTGGCAGACAGATTTAGCACAAATTCCCCCCCCCCCTTCCCCCCCAAAGGAGCAAACACCTATCCCAACTGAATGTAACCTCCCTGACATCACAGATGCACAGGTGAAAGCTGCCCTCTCCAAAGCAATAAACACAGCATCTATGGGACCGGACGGTGTCCCAGGCTGTGTCTTACACGAGCTCCAAGCAGAACTGAACCCTCACATTAAGTCACTGTTCAAACTTAGCCTTACTACAGGATATGTACCCAAAGAATGGCGTACAGCTACAGTGGTCCCACTCCACAAAGGTGGTGCCACAACGGACCCCCGGAAACTATCGCCCCATAAGCCTGACTTGTCTGGTCTGTAAAGCTATGGAGCGTATTATCATGGAACTCATAAACAAAGACATTGAGAGCCTCCAGACACTGGACCCTACCCAATTCAGCTTTGTTAAGGGCAGATCTTGCCTCTTAAACCTAGTTGATTTCTTTGAAACAGTTACCAAAGCCATAGATGAGGGCAAGGTAGTCCACACAGCCTACCTGGACCTCGCAAAAGCCTTCGACACAATACCCCACTCGGGCATCATAAATAAGCTTACCAGCTTAAATATCAACCCCTATATCACAAGATGGGTTGCAAACTGGCTCAGAGATAGAACCCACATGGTCAGAATCACAGGTGCCATGTCCGAATCCAAACCAGTTACAAGTGGCGTCCCACAGGGCTCAGTTCGGGGACCTCTCTTGTTCGGTATATACTTCTCTGAGGTTCAGGCTAACACGGGAGGATTATGGCTGACAAAGTTCACAGATGACTGCAAACTGGGGGCCATAATCGAATCTCCAGCTGACACAAGCATCCTCCAAAAGGGTCTCACAGAGACGGATGCTTGGTGCCAGAACCACGGCCTCAAGCTAAATGCTAAAAAGTGCAGTCATCCCCTTTGGGAAAAACAAGGTGCCCACAAATTACCACATAGGTGGTAATCCATTAAGTACAGAAGAAGTAATTAAAGATTTGGGGACCAACATAGATAGTAATCTCTCCTTTGATAATCACGTTGCCAAAGTGGTTAGAAAGGCCTTCTATATAGCCCACCTTATCACGTAAGGGTTCGCATCTAGATCAAGAGAGGTCATTGTGCCCCTCTACTCATCACTCATCATGCCCATAATTGAATACAATGCCCCTTTTGGGATGTACCTTACCCGACACCTGCAGCAACTGAAGAGACCCCAAAAGTACCTCACCAAGAGGATCATGGGATACAAACAGATGTCCTATGCAGCTTGACTAAAGAAACTCCAGCTCTACTCAGTTGCTTACCACCTACTCAGAGGCGATCTATGCTTGATGTACAAAGCCATGTCAAACCCAGAATTAATGGACATGCTCCACCTCAAAAAATCCAAGTCCCTTAGAGCTACACGCTCCAGGGACCTAAACCTCAGCACAAAAATAAATAGGACATGCTGGAGGGACAGATTCATTTCCCAGAGGCTCCCCTCACTCTGGAATAGAATCCCAATTCATGTTAGACATAGCCCTCGCTGACCCTCTTCAAGCGAAATTTGGACGCGTGGATGGGAAATCGCAAATTCACCCCTGGGATCTCTCCTGTGTCCCTGCTAGACAGAGGCACAGTAAACTAATCTTAAAAGGGTACCTTCTGTGACCTACTTTACAGAGGCACAGTAGGCTAATCTAATAGGGAGGCGGAAGCCAAATACACTCTGGCTAGGCTTATAAATGCCCTAGGGCAGATAGCCTAGTATCTACCTATGAACCTATGAACCTAAGAAGAGCAATTTTCAAGATTCATGTTTTTGGTCTCTTTTTTTTTTTGGCTACTAGATACTTGGCATTTCAAGTGCCGATATTTCAATGGGGAGCCTTGAAATTAACCAGGCAGATACATGTGATAGCCCTTTAAAACAAATACAGAACAGGGAATGATAGGAGGAGAACTAGAAGCTGGTTAAGGGAGTATCAGAGCAGGACAAGTAGAAATGAATATGAGAGAAGCCATAATAGGGAGAGAATTATTTATTTTTTATTGACATTTGTTACCAGGAAAGTCCAACTGGACACAGGTGTCTTTTTTCAGTGGAGGCCTGGGGAGAAAAGTTCCAACAGAAAAACAGAGAAATAGAAAAGTGTTACAGAATTGCAGACAATTGAACAAAGTCATCGAGAGACATCAAAACTCAGTGCTGGACTACAGAGGATCACAAAAATTTTGACTGGTCTACAAGGTAAAATCTGAGGTATAGCAGAAACAGAGGTAGATGGAATGGTCAGGATGAACAGCAATAGAGACCAAATGCAGTTCAAAAATGGGAGGCCTAAGGAAGATGAGACAAAGTAAAGGTATGTAGACTTAAGAACATATACCACCAAAACCCTGAGTTGCTCATGCAAGAGTTGAAGCAAGAGTACCACAGTGACTGGAAAATAAAGAAGGAAGCAACAGAAAAGGCAAGCAACCCAAATATAATTAAGACAGGTATAGATTTTTAGTATAAACATGTTCATTGACAATAGATAAAATATAGACTGTAAATGATCATTGAAAGCAATAACAGGGCCACAAATAATGCAGCATATACAATATAAAAAAGCAATTATTTGTGGAAAGGAAATGGTATTTGTAGAAGGAATGGGGAAAGGCTACAACTGGAATGCGAGCTCTGGGATAATCTCTAATGTAATAGAACAGTCTACATGAGAAATGCTATTATGTAGGTGAAGAACTGAAGCATACAAGAAAATTAGGTTGGGGAATAATAATAACATGGAAATGCCATTGGAAAGGCTATTTGAGAGACAAGAAGAGAAAGGAAAGAAAGCCCTGGTCCAGGAACATGACACATTGCAGACTGTAGGGTAACATTACACACTCTGAGGGTGAGGGGGAAATCATAGGCAGAAGCCAAATGTATATAGCTCAGCCTGGAAGAACAGCCTTGATTAGGAGACTTGTTCAAAAGCAATGAAGGGTAAGAGAAGGGGTGAGGTGAAAGACAGGTGGAAAGGGAGAAAGGAGGAACATTAATATAATAGGGAAAATTTTAAGAGAGGCAGCCCACTCTATTTAAAAAGTCCAAAAGGAGGTTGTGAATGATTCAAGGGGATGAAATAATGCTGCAGGACACAAAACTGAGTATTTTATTTATTTGTTTATTTTATGTTTGTTTACCGGAAAAGTCCGACTGGACACAAGTCCTTTTTCAGCAGAGGCCTGGGGAGAAAAGCTACAAGTTCAGAACAATTTAATGAAAAATATTAACATATGTATGACATAGTTATACATTAAATTGCAAAACATGGCATAGTCATGGTAATATTCACAGAAGTTACAAAGCTGAACAAAAGTAAAAGTTACAAAGCAGAAAAAAAGTAAACAATTACCTAGGACCTGGATGAAAAGCTTTGTGTTACAGAAAATTTCAAAACATATGGTATGGTAGTAAACACAGAAGTTGCAGAAAAGATCATTTACATGGAAATATTCACAATGAAAATAGAGCAGAGGAGAAGAATGTTGCTGTTTAACTGTATGATAAGAGGTGATAATGTACTTAAATACAGAGCCATAATAGAGTAATCATTCTAATAAGTAGATACATTTCATATGTGTACTGTATACAACTGTATATAGTATACATATGTATGTAGTAAGCATAGTTTTGTTTAATATGTATAATGTCTGAGCTTATGTAAGATTTAACAAATCTTTGGAAGAGTGAGGTTGGTTGTAAGATGAAAATGAGCTGGCTTAGATCAATGCTGGGAACCTAGTAGTTAGAGAGGGCAAAACGTTTGAGTGGTATTTGGGTGATTATTGTTATTTATCTGGTGGTGTGCATGTGTATAGCCAGGTTTTTGATAAGTGCTCTTTTAGTAATTTTTTAAAGTGGGGTTGGTTAGTGACTGCAGTTATGTCAGTGGGGAGTTTATTCCAGATTTTAGCTATATAATTAGCATAGAGGAACTAACCTGCAGCATTATTTACTTTATCTGTTGTCAAAAGAGTTTTATTTCTTGAGCACAGGTTGGGATTAGTGGTGTAAGCGAGTAGAAGATTTTGGAGAGATGAGTTTTTTTCTGGGTGATGCAGTATTTTGTGGGCAGTGGTGAGCTGGTTATAGGGTAGGAGCTGTGGGAGTTCTAGCTAGTTACGTTTCTTGAATACTATGCAGTGATGTGTTCTATTGGGAGAATTTCTGGCAAACCTGGCAATCTTCTTATAGCATGTCTCTAGCTTAATTGGGTCTGATGTTTTTTAGGTTGATGAGAAATGGAGAGGCATACAGAAGAGTTGAAATGAGATGTGTTTTAGCTATAGTTGCTCTTGTATTGTTTGGATGCCTAGCTTTGTGTGAACTTTGTTATTATTTGGGTGATATGGACATCAAATTTTAAGTTATAGGGCCGGATTCATGAAGGCTTGCATGGAGTCTAAGAGTAGTGTAAGACTCCATGCAGCCAACATGTCTGCCGAGCGATCCAGGAACAGCCGGCAGGGGCGTGCAAGAGAGCTCCTAAAACGACTCTTGCATGGACAGGGTTAGTCTATGCCAATTACCTCATTTGCTGTTAAAAGCTATGCAAATGAGGTAAAATTGCGATCCAGGAAACACTAACCTGTCCGAGTAAGAGTAGTGTTATTTGCAGAAATGTACTCGGCAACTGAGTACCGTTCTGCAAATAGCAAAACGGAGCCATGACAGCTCCAAATAAAGGATCCATCCAGTTGATGAAGCATGCCAATGGCCAAATATATGGCCATTGGCATTTTTATGTGTTGCAAAATAATAAAAATATATATATTTTCTCTATCTCCAATGTTTAAGCGTAGCACAGCACCGCGCAAACGTGCGGTGCATTAAAAAATCAGAAAATCAAGAATTTTAAAGCCACAAATATGATTTAATTCAAATTATTCATCTGCCATGCAAGTGAATGCTAGGCTGAAGACAACATGGGTACTGAGTAGTGGTTGCTAAGGGGGGAAGCTCAGTCTGAGAGATGTAACCAAGCATTAGTAAGCAATCCTATGCAAATGAGGATAAGGAGAGTGAATCCCAATATGTCCTGCTATATGAACCATGTCCCTATAGTGTAAGAGTAGGATAATGGGAGGAACAGAATAGAAGATGGGTGACATCATGAGGGGGTATGTAGCAAAAAGACTGTAAGCTTATTGGAGCAGAGTGGCATGTGTTTGCTGTGAGTTACTCAGGACTAGGAGAGGTGTGTCTACAATTGTCTAAACTGCAACCCAGAAACCGAAGGTTTATGCCGTGGTTATCACTAAACTTTCTTGCAAAGCTGCTTACACTTTGTGCGCACGTGTGCGCGCATATAAACCCGTCTAAGCCTGTGTGCGTGGATGTGCACCTGTGTAAGCCTGTGTTAGGCTGTCTAAGCTGGTATACACGAATGTGCACCCACCTAAGCCTGTGTAAGCTTGTGTAAGCCTGTGTGCGTGCGTGTGAGCTCATGTGCACATGTTTGCACTTGTTTGCGCGGCACTGCCCCCTGTGGAAACAGAAAGGGAAAAGGAAGGAAAAGAAGTAGTAGGAAGTTAACCAAGGAGAACTAGCAGAGCTGCCAGGTGAAATCAATCAGAATCAGCCAATTACACAGGCAGTACAGTAGCCCAGCCCAGCCCAGCACTTAAAACTCTGCAAACAACATTCCCCCATGTTTCTCTCAGAAACACTGCAACACTGCAGTCCAGTCAACAAAGAGAAGTGAAAACTTAAAAAGCTTAAACTGAGACATAAAAATGTTAGGGACTGCCATTGCTGTTATAAGGCAACATGTGCAAGATACTGAGGGTGGTGCCATTTTGAATGCTGCTGAGCAACCCACAGTGAGGAGACGGAGAAGAGTGTACAGACCCAGGGTAACCTACCAGGGGCTACATGAGCTGGAGATAGTGGAGTGCTATAGAGTGGACAGAGAGATCCTGCAGCAAATTGTTGAGCTGTGCAGGCCATGCCTCACACACAGAACCAACAGAGGGGAACCCATCCCAGTGGAAACCAAGGTATGTGTTGGCCTAAGAATACTAGCAACAGGTACCTTCCAGAGACCAACTGGTGATATGATGGGGATTTCACAGGCATCAGCATCAAGGGTACTGCACCAGTTCCTGAATGCCATGTCAGCACATGTTGGTGATCATGTATATTTCCCCAATTCCTGTGAGGTATTGGTCAGCAATATGCGTCTCTTCCAGCAAATAGTGGAATACCCTGAGGTAGTGGGTGCAATTGACTGCACGCACATACACATCAAAGCACCAGCTGGTGAGCGGGGTAGTGCCTACATCAACCGCAAGGGCTTCCTCTCCATCAACTGCCAGGTAGTGTGCGATGCCCAGGGCATAATACTGAATGTGTGTGCTGGCTGCCCTGGAAGCTACCAAGATTCCCATATCTGGCATCTGATGCAGCTGTACCAGACATTTGCCAATGGAGACATCCCTGATGGTCACCTAGTGGGGGATGCTGGATACGCACTGGAGCCGTGTCTGATGACACCCATAAGAAATGCACACACACCTGAACAAGAACTCCATAATGAGGCACACGCACAAACACAAAATGTAATTGAGCGTGTGTTTGGGATGCTCAAGTCATGGTTCCGGTGCCTGGACACTTCTGGTGGAGCCTTGCAGTACTCACCAACTACATGTACCCAAATTGTCATGGTATGTGCCATGCTAGACAATATGATCCTGCAAAAACACCTGCAGCAGGAACAGCATGGGGCAGGGCCAAACAGCCCCCCACCATTGTCAAGGCCTGCACAGGCACAGCGTGACTCAGAGGAGGAACAATCTGAGCCTTCCTCAGTAGGCAGAAGGAGGTGTGCCCAGTATGTCTTGGCCTTGGCAAAGAGGCAACACATAGCACATACACTGGCTCAGTAGGAACCCTGGAAATGATACCTCTCACCGACTCGGACATAAAATAAAAAGGATGCCTAACTTGACATTACCTGTTTCCAAACATGTATAGGGAGTGTAGTATGTGCATCCAACATAGGCAGCCCTACAGAACCACCTGAGACATGATTGCCATGTTTTAAGCAATATAAAGCAGTGCTAAGCAGCTGTTACCAATATCTAGTATATGTAAACAAAATTGCTTGTGCAATTTTGGCCAAGGTTGGCCAAAGTTGAGCAAAGTCAGTTAAACATGCTCATAACTGCTTTACTGTTCCTTAAGCAGTCTGGTCTGGCCAGCATGAAAATAAAAAGCAGTGACAGGGTTTGAACCCAGGATACTGTGCACTATAGTCACAGTACTGAACCACTAAACCATGATAGCATTACAGTAGCACAGAGACAGCAGGACAATTGTACACTAATGCAAATATAAAGCAATGCTGTATCATGCCCCTAATGAGGCAAATGGGTAACCTCACGCACACGCCTATGCAGACAGAGAACATCAGGCCAGGCGTTGTGATGTGGGATGTGTAGGCTATGAAGTCGCAAGCTAATATATGTGACAATGGATGCTAAGATCTGTAGTACAGTAGTATGCCCCAAGACAATACGATAGGCAACAGTACAGACTATAATGGTGTCCTGTACATAGCAGTGTAGGCACAGCAAATGTGTATAAGTGTCAGTTGAAACCCACATCCTATGTACACCCACAGTAACAATCCAGTGTGCCTACGGGTAGAAATGTACAAAGAATAGCTGTCCCCCCTGTATGTAGAAATGTTGATAAGTCTATGCAAAGTGTCTCATGGAAGCCCTGCAGGTACAGCATGATCCCTGTTGATCTATGACACAAAGGTGAGGCCTGCTGTAAAAATACACCTTGATTTACCATACACATATGGTATAAATGTGTATACTATGCGTGCTCACACACTCCAACAAATGTAGTGGATTTCATTCAGCATCACACTGAAAGGTCATACTGGGCATGCTCACACACTTAGGCTAAATACGGAGGTGATAATAAGGGATTCATGGACAAATGTGTATAGTCATCTCTACTTCCAGAAACATATTCACAAAGTGGTCTGAAAATCCTGCTATGTGTACACACAAACTGCCAAGGTCTGTGCATGTAGGTCATAGGAGGTTTCCACTACTCTGCAGTCATCAGACCTGTCAGAGAGTACCACAACACACCTGCGATGAATCTGACTAGGCACGTTCAGCAGCTAGAAAGACCAATGAAGTACCTTAACAAGAGGATTACTGGCCTCAAATAGTTGCCCCATGCAACAAGAATGAATGTAACACAAGATGTACTCTAAAATAACAAAGCCAGCAACAGATGAAAATAAGCAGCTTGCAGTCTCAACAGTTCAAATAAGCGACAATAGCTCAGGATGCAAATCAGCAACTTGCAGTCTCAATAATTCAGATAAACAGCAGTAGTTCAGGACGTAGATCAATTCAAGAGCAAATAAATAAAACTGAGTTGAAAAACAAAGACACCTTTAATTGTAGTCGACTAGGTAAGCGCTTTAACAACACAGTTTCATCAGACCATCATACAACTACTAATAAACGCACCCTATATATAGTAAAAACAGCCAATAGTCAACCTACATCAATTAAGCCATAAAACACAGTTAAAATAACCGAACCATAAAAACCTAAAATCATTAAAAGATACATCTCTGTAAAAAGCAACAAACTAAACTGAATAAACTAAACTCAATAGAAATATGGATATAGAAAAAATAAAATGCAAATAATATGTTACAAAGATATACAAAGATATATACAAAGATATGCATAAATAAGTAGTGCATTATATAGATACATGCTTACATGAATAATAATATACAGAGGACCACCTAAAATCTTTATTTATTTATTTATGAAGTCTCCTTTTCTTTAAAGCAGGTTTGATGGAGGCCCTCTCATTTAATCCACTACCCCTGTCGGCATGGAGCATGATGATCCAACAAGCCTCTCTATACTTGGTGTGTGTAGATAAATCACTACCTCTAACACTGGGATAAACAGTTTCAATGACTCTAAAACTAAAAGTATGGGAGGCATCCGTGTCAAAAAGTATGGGAGGCATCGGTGTCAATAACATGTTTCGAAAGTGCGTTATGCAGTGAACCCTTCCTGATCTGGTATAGGTGTTCTTGCATTCTATCACGCAAGACCCTATTGGTCTTGCCAACATAGAAAAAGTGGCAGATGGAACATACAGCCAAATATATCACGTGAGGGGTCATGCAATTAGGAGAGGCATAGAACATGAAATCTTTACGTAGGTCTGGATGGAAAAAAGATGCACAAGTATTAATGTAGCCACAAAAGTTACAATTACCACAGGGTAGGGTCACACCAGGTTGTGAAGAAACATTGCCATGATTTTTATCATGGCATAGAAGTCTCTTTAAGTTCTTACAATTCCTGAAGCAAAAAAATGGTTTATCACCCACAATCTTGCGTACACCATCATCAACTTGTAATATTGCCCAAAACTGGCTGAATAACTGGGTAACTTCCTTGTGGTCACTAGTATAAAGTAAAGAGACCTTAACTTCAGGGGTCTCAGACTTGCCCTCACAGGTCATATCATCATCTAAGGTTGGTTCAAAATATGGACGTGCTGTGGTCATTCTCAATGTACAAAGATCTGACCACTATCAATCTCAGTTCGATTATAACCATGTGCCAATAGCTTACTACTCAAGTTATCAATCTCACCAAGGAAGCCAGTTAAAGTGGGATTCAATCTAGATGGCCGTATGCCCTGACCCATAATAAGATTCTTAAAAATATAGCCAGGGTGCATACTAGATCTAAAAAGAAAAGCATTTCTATGACAGGTTTTCTGATACACCCCAGTATTAATGATGTTACCAGGTAATTTCTCAATGAACAAATCGAGAAATTCAATATGGTCAAAGGACTACTTAAAGGTAAACTTCAAACAGGGCAATAAATTGTTCATCATATCATGAAATGCTTTCAGGCTGTCAACAGATCCCCTCCACAGCAAGAACAAGTCGTCGACAAAACGTCGATAGAATAAGACGTGTTCTTGGAATTCAACAGTGGAAAAAGGCTATTAATTTCCCAGTGGGCTAGAAACATGTTGGCGTAGCTATTGGCACAAGAAGTGCCCATAGCTACGCCATGTTTCTGAAGATGCATATCTCCATTGTAGGTAAAAACATTATTCTCAAGAACTAGTTCTAAGAAGCAGCAAACAAGGTCAACCTTAAAAGGTGTATATTCGCTATGTAATAGGAGATATTAATGTATATACTGAATGCCCAAGTCATTGGGTATCATCGTAAATAAAGATTGAACATCAAAGGTTACAAAGATAATATTACCAATATCAGTGCTGGAGATGGTAAAAGTGCATTGATATAGGTCCAAAAGAAATTGTTTAGAGTCCCTTAGGACCACCGTGTTCAAATCTATGACAGGTCTTAATGCCTTCTCAACATATAAAGAGAGAGGCTCTGTGACCCAACCACCACCTGGCACTATCGGATGCATAGGGGGATCAATAGCATGTTTATGGACCTTGGGAAGGCCCTGTATAAGGGGGATCAAAGGATTTGCCACCCTTAAGAAAGTAAAAGTTTCTTGTGTAACTAAGTGGGCAGAAAAACCATCTGAGGTGCAACGATTAACCAAAAGCATTAACCTGTATACCTCATCAACAGTGATTCTTTCATAAAAAGTGGTATCATTTAACATCAGGCCCATCGATCGTTCATAATAAGACCTGTCAATGACCACTATCAAGCCTCCCTTATCTGCTGGTCGAATCACTATATGATTATTGTCTTGTAAGGTTCTCAATGCCTGTCTCTCACTATAGGATAAATTATTCCTATAGCATATATTATGATCATCGCGGGTATCATAATAGTCAAATAATTGGTCCTCAGTCAATTTCAAGTAAGCTTCAACAAGGGGATGGTTGTTTGGTACAAAGCTACTCAATCTCCTTAAGTCAGAAGGGCCAACTCGACCAGCATCAGCCAAATTAACCCCTTTAGTACTACCATAAATAGAACGTAACATAACATTTCTACAAAACATACGCAAGTCTAAAATGGTGTCAGATAATTTGCTCCTGCAAGTAGAGAAAAAATTCAGACCTTTAACTAAAACTCGTTCCTCTGCTGTGGAAAGAACATATGTAGAAATATTAAGTATTAATGAGTCGGAAGATGTACTCTGTTGCATACTGTCTACGCAGGAGATCTCTGCCCAACAGACAAGTCCAAGTCATGGTTACACTCAGATCTGTTCTGAGTCACAGCTCAATGGCACTAAATGTACAGAGCCTACTGATATTGGCAACATCCTGGCAGATAGGATCAGTGTTAACTTTACCCCCCTCTCTCCCATGAAAGAGCACATGTCTATAATGGAAGACTGCAAAGTTGCTGTTATCATGGCTGCACAGGTAAACAACACTCTCCAAAGCCAGTATCACAGCAGCCATGGGACTAGATAACTTCCCAGGCTGTGTAGTATCTACTTCCCTGAAGTAAACATAAACATGGAAGGTCTGTGACTACTGAAGTTTCCAGAGGACTGCAAACTAGGAGCCATCATTGTAAACACTAAAGATGTGGACATCATACAAAAGGGCCTCACTGAGACAGATGGCTGTTGTCCAAGCCATGTGCTGTAGCTCAATGCCAAAAGGTGCATTATCATCACCTTTGTTAAAATCTCTATAGCCAAGAACTATAACATAGGTGGTAGTATACCTCACACTGTAAGTGTGACAAGAGACCCTGGGTCACAGGTGGACCGTGGATACAACTGTGATAAGCACATTCCCACAGTAGTCAGGAAAGTCTCTTATGTGGCACACCTCATCACAAAATGTGTCTCATGCAGAATAAAAGAGGACAGTGTTCCCCCCTACTCACCACTCACTAGAACTATAAAAGAGTACAATGCCATTGTTGCTATGTACCTCACAAGACAACTACAACAACTGGAAAGCCAGCAGCAATACCTCACAAAGAGCATTAGTGGCCTGAAATACATGCCATACACAGACCATCGCAAAATGCCCCATCCGTACTCCCTTGCATATCGCCTACTCAATGGTGTTCACTGCCTAACATACAAAGCTATGTCAAACATAGAGCTGCTGGATATGATACATGTAAAACACTCACAATCACTCTGACCTTTGGACCCAAAACCACGAGTGAAATACAAAAGGAAGGGGTGTAGCCATTTACCTTATGGATATCCACACCTTCGGGTTACTGGCACAGCATGAGGCCTTGGAGACCATGCAAGTGCAACTAACATTGGGCAAAGCTGCCCATCAAATTGTAGCCTGCTACAGATCATGTACCTTGTCTCAGGAACCTGACACAGTATTCCGGAGAACAATGGCAAATGTAAAAGGTCCTATCAAACACCATTATATGAGGAGATTACAACTACCCAAACATTGAGTGTGTGAATTACTCATATACAACGTCCTTTGCCCAATGTGTCCTACAGTTAAGAAACTCCAACACCCTGGAACAGCTAGCAGCACGCCCACTACAGGTGACAACATACTGGACATAATCATCACCAACATGGGGTACCAGTGTTCCACAACAGAGAAAAACCACTCTCTGGGAATATCAGATCCTGAAGTAATCACACTGGACATCCACATCCCACCCCCACACCCAGTCAATGAAACCACTGTGAAAACATCTGCAGAAGCAAACTGCACACTTCCCAAGACCAAAGTTGAAAGTTCCGAAGACCTCTTGCTATAGGATAATGGTGTGCAATCTGCAGAAACATATACAAGTGCATCCTATGAGCATCTACAGGGATGCATGGAATGAGACATCACAAATAAAACCAAGATGCACTCCTCCAAAAATAGGACAACAAGCAGGTGTTTGTTGTCCATAAATAAGCTAGACAAGAGAAGGAGGAAATGAACACATGATAGATCCAACTTCACTAAAGGAAAGGCATCACTGATCATTATCAGGAAGAAACAATGATCGCTCATAAAATAATCCAAGGATGGTTTCTAAAGACAAATAGCCAAGGAAAGTAAGAATAACAAACACAAAGCCTTTGGTCGCTATACCAGACATGAAGGTGTCAACTTCCAAATATGCTGTCAGCTACTGAAAAAAGGAATGAAATACACCAAACCAACTTTTATTGCCCACATCCAGGGGTACAAGTTCAGTGTAAACTCCCCCCCCATCACCCCCAAAAGGGCCTGTGTCCATCACAGAAGGATGCAGAGACCCAGACGTCATTGACATGCAAGTAAAGACAGCCCTCACCAAAGCTAAGAACATAGAATCAATGTGAATGTATGTTGTCCCAGGCTGCGTCTTACACTAGGCCCATAAGGAACTACACACTCACCTACATTCACTGTCCAGACTCAACCGTACAACAGGCTATGCACCCAAAGAATGGCATACACTAACAGTCATCCAGCTCCACAAAGGGTGTGCCAAAACAGAACCTGGAAACCACTGCCCAATATGTCTACTCAGCCGGGTCCACAGAGCTATTGAGCCATTTGTCATGGAACCCATGCACTGAGACATTGGAGATCTCCAGACATTGGACTCTACACAACTTCGCCTTGTTAAAGGCAGAGCCTGGCTCCCAAACCTAGTTGAGTTATTTAAAACAGTTACCATGAGCATAGATGGAGGTGAAAGTAATCCACACAGCACACCTGGACCTCACTAAGGGCTTACTACACCATTCTCCACTCTGTCAACATGGGCAAGTGTACCAGCTTGAACATTAACAGCTATGTCACAGGATGGGTGGCCAAGTAGCTCACAGATCAAACACACATGTTCATAGTTGCGGGTACCATGTCCAACTCTAGGCCAGTCACAAATGGCATCACACAGGTCTTGGTCCTGGGACCCCACCTGTTCAGTAGATACTGCTCAGAGGTATAGGGAAGCATGGCAGGTGTATAACTGAACAGGTTTGCAGATGAATTGTAACTGTGGTCCACAATCGACTGTACAGCTGACACAGACATCCTCCAGAAGTGTCTTACAGAGACAGATACTTGGTGTCAAAACAATGCCCTCAAGCTGAATGGCAACGAATGCATAGTCATCCCCTTTGGGTAAAACAGAGTGAACACAAATTACCACATAGGTGGTAATCCAGCATGTACAGAGAAAGTCATTATGGCTCTGGGGACACAGGTAGATAGTAAACTCACCTTTGATGATCACATGCCCAAAGTGTTTAGACATTCCTTCAATGTAGCCCATCTAATGTCACCTAATGTAACCCACTTCATATAGTCTGATGATGTCACCATCCTACAAATATACCTGTGGAAAGGATAATGCCCAGTAATATGTATAGTGTGTCGTGTTAATGTGTACTCCTCTAGTATCATGAAGTAGTTAGGTAGGGGTTTGAATCCTGCACTAGACAACTGTGTGTGTGTGTGTTCTCCTTGGGAAGAAGCAACCTACCAGGAGAGTAGTGAAACACCTCAAAAGGGGTAAACTAACCTTTGTCAAGTCTGATGATGTCACCATCCTACAAAT
The DNA here is from genome assembly GCF_019279795.1 of Protopterus annectens. Taxonomy (NCBI): domain Eukaryota; kingdom Metazoa; phylum Chordata; order Ceratodontiformes; family Protopteridae; genus Protopterus; species Protopterus annectens. The sequence continues at coordinate 265,557,919 of NC_056725.1, read as the reverse complement.
ATACCTGTGGAAAAAAAAAAACTACCAGTAATATGTATAGCGCATCGTGTTAATGCATACTCCTCTAGTATCATGAAGTAGTTAGGTAGGGGGTTGAATCCTGCAATGGACAACTGTGTGTGTGTGTGTGTGTGTGTGTGTGTGTGTGTGTGTGTGTGTGTGTGTGTGTGTGTGTGTGTGTGTGTGTGTGTGTGTGTGTGGTCTCCGTGGGAAATAGCAACCTTTTAGGAGAGTAGTAAAACACCTCGAAAGTGGTAAACTAACCTTTGTCAAGTCTGATGATGTCACCATCCTACAAAAACACCCGTGGAAAAGAGAACTCCCAGTAATGTGTATAGCACATTGTGTTAATATGTGCTCCTCTGGTATCATGAAGTAGTTAGGTAGGGGTTTGAATCCTACACTTGGTGAGTGTGCCTGCTGTATGTGTGTGACACTGTTGGTCAATGTGTTGTGGGTTTTGCTTTTACTACTGTATGACATATCAGTATGCATTGCACATGTGAGCTAGCTGTGTGGCAAATATATATACATACATGTTACCTCAATGATTGCATGTGTGGGAACACTGCTTTCTCCAAGAACACAGCTGTCATCCTTGCCAGACTGTGCTGCTGATTCCCAGACCTTAGGTCACATCTGTATGCTTGTGACAAGCCCAGCCACTGCAGTGATCCCTGGCCTAGGTCATCTGTGTCACACAAAGTCATTACGGTTCCTATTGGAATGTGTGTGTGAGGGTCTATGGCCGAGGTATATGTCAGACCTGTTTAAACACAGCAAAGTCTGTCAATGATGACTATTCATAACAGGTGTTGAACAACCTTTGTAGATATGCATGCAGACCCCTTATTGCTTATGTGATCCATCGAGGGATCTGAACATACCATTGGAAATGTGATTAACAAAGGACAGATGACATAACACTTGGCTGCATGTACACATCGGTACCTGTTCATCATGTTGCTGGCTGCTACCTATGTGTTTCTGTGGGGATAATATGTTCTGTAAAGGTGGATGACTATGCTTAGTTTGGCTTATAGCTTTCCAGCATGGGTTTGACATCAGGCATCTGTCTGTATGATACCCTTGTGCAGGATGTGTGTATCATCTGGAGAATGCATTATAGACCACAGTATGCATTACCAGACGTGGATGGACATATCCCTACTGTGATTGCTTGCACCTAAGAGAGCTATATGCCAAACAGGAGTGGTGTCAGTAATGGGTGCAGGTGAATACCAGTGGTTACTGGCATAGTATAGTACCTGAAGGATCCAAATGTTGCTGTGTGTCCTACATCTGTGTGTCAGTTGTCAAGACATCATCTAACGATTGGTTATGGTCAGGCTGTGGAAGTGATGTATACTACCAGAATGCAAAACAATGACAGATAGTAACAGTATCACCTACCGCACAGTGTCAAACCATGTCATGCACACATGTGTAGTCAGGTTCCAAAATGTGTGTAGTACAATGCATACTGGCCACCAATAGAAACTATGGAGTGTTACTGTGTAATACAGAGCATGTCACCCTGGCCATGTGTCCACTATGCACGTACATGCAGACAGTGCACCTCTAACATGTTCACAACTGTACACCTGCAAATCTGTGCTACTCACATCCCACACATACTGTCCACTCTCTAACACATGCTGCCAATACTGCACACATCAGCCAAGTGGCACGTGGCCGGACAATACACAATTGGAACCAACATTAGTGTAAACAACACTACAATGACAATCATTGCATTAATGCATCATGCCTGCTCAGCTACACCTTCAAGCATATCATTACACTGTACTGCTGACAACATGCTAACATTGCTTTACTGCTATAAAGACACCCGGTGCATTAGCACAATGGTAGCCTGTTCCTGCATTGATGTTACAGATGACAGGAGGCAGCACAGGTTTCATCATATGCACAAGGTGTGTTGTTGATTTGCCAGAGGCCTACAGTGAGCCATCCAATTGACATGTATGGGTGTGTGTGAGGAGCAAGAATACTGGAATGGGTCAATGTTGATGTAATGTGTGTGGGTATGTGTTAGCCCTAGGTGTCTGGAGTATGTGTGTGTGTCTACATGCACACAGTTCCACCATGTGGCTTCCATATATGGGTATTAGTGGGACAGCCACAGACTGTACCTGTGAGGCTTCACAGATCACCATCTCTGGCCACGGATACGGTACCTGTGCCTGGCAGGGGTGCTACTGACACTATCAGGTACTAAGCCAGACTGGGTACTATCCCCAGAGGTGGATGGATGTACACTGGACACAGGTCCCTCTGGGACTGTCCAGAGCCACGTGCACCTGGTCTTCTAGGACGTTCTATAGACAGCCCACCCCCAACATTGCTGGGGCTGGTACTGGCACTATGGGAATGGTTGTGGCTTGAGGGACGTCCGCGGTGACTGCCAGCTGCTGATGTTTCTGGCATACATCCACATCGATGACTCAACTGTCCCACACTGTCCTGACACATAGACATGACATTGCAGAGGATATCTAATATCTCTCCCCAAAGTCTATCAGTGACCTCGGTGTAATGATGGATGGCACCTGCTAGATCATGGATACTGTCAATGACAGCGGTGTTATGTGCCCTCTGTGCCCTTAGTCCCTGTCTGGTGTATCGTTCCAAACGTGCCTGTGCCTCCATGACAGCCTGGAACAAGCGTGACATTGCCAGACCTGTGGCACATCTGCCAGTGGCATGATGAGCAGCAGTGCTCCTACGAGAACCCTGGACATCTGCCTATGTGGTACCCTTCCAGACATCTGGGTATGGCTGCTGTGTTGGGATGCATGTGCCATGGATACCACACTGCCATGGCCAATGCCAACTGTACGCTGTCCCTCAGCTATAGGCATTGGTGATGGATGTATTGGCAGTATGACTGTATGCATGGATGGGGTGGACAGCTGTGTACTGTCGATTGGTGGCCCAACAACAGACCCTGGCAAACATGCCTGTGCCTCAACACACCTATCATCAGTATCACTGTTTTGCTCGGTGACATCAGTTTCCCTGCTGCAGTGAACCAGCCCAAGGTCAGCATCTGTGACAGGGAGACAGGAAACACTTTACGACCTGTACATGATGTCAGCACAGATGCACACATGTATACATGCAGACATGAACACATGCACACATGCACACATGCACACATGCACACATGAACACAGACACACATGAACACATGAACACACGAACACATGCACACACGCACACATGAACACTTGCACAAATGCACACTTGCACACATGCACACTTGCACACTTGCACACATGCAAACGTACACAAATGCACTCATCACTAAAACACACACACACACACACACACACACACACACCACCACCAGAAATCCAGAACATACTCAATAGCGGGTGAGGGTGGCGTACAGTATCACAAGGCAAACAGTTATATCACACGTGTCAGCATGCAGGACGAGTGTTTCACAACAGCATGCAGTGCGGGTGTTGACAGCCCTTGCCATTAACACTATACATGTCCTTGATGCATGTGTGTTGTTGTTCAGTGATTAGCCTCACCATGGAACGCACTGTGTACATGGACACGACAGTGCTGTGCAAGTATTATAAGCTCTGCAATGTTCTGTGCACCATCTCTCACAGGTATACATACCATGACTGGATGTGTATCTGTGTGTCACATAGATATCCATTTCTGATTAGAGTGTCTGTGTCTTCAGCAGATAATTGTGGACACAGGATTAGCACATGCATGCTATGTATACACACAGGATGAGTGGTGCATGTTAACCTGATAGAATACCATTGCTCAACATGTCTATTGTACAGTGGTTATGGTGAGTGTAGGACATATTGTGGACATGCCAGTGCCAGACATGACATGGCATGCTACAACACAACTGCAACATTAAACATCACACAGATACAGTGTGTGTCATGTGACCTATACACTCAATAGCATTACATGACATAGATGTGTCACTTTGAAAAAATGGTGATTGCTATGCATATTGTGTATAGGTGCCTATGTTTGCACACACACAAGACTGAGGTGCATAGCAGGTAATGCTATGTGTGGTACTGTGGTCACTGTAACTGGATGGGGTGTACTACCATGAACCATCATCATGCAGCATCATGTGGTCACACAAAGCTACTAATGTGTGCCACACCGGCACATACCATGCTGTACCGGAAATGCAGTACCATGGCTACATTCACCATTTCACAGCCAGTTGTTACATGGGTTTGTAAGGTGCACAATAGGGGGCATTGCCTACCATGAATGTGTAATGTGTCGAAGTGTGTCGCACACCCCTCAGGTATATTATGTGTGCTGTGTGGATGAAGTGTAGGATACTGTGGTTTGACCTTACAGCAGGCGTCTGAATACACCATGTGTAGCATGTTAACGTGTACTGCGTATGACAGTGTTGTGTATGTTGTGTACATGTGTATCGACTCTGCCTATCCAATGTCCACATCAGTGTTGTCACAATTGTATGGAATGCTCTGTGTTTTATATATATATATATATATATATATATATATATATATATATATATATATATATATATATATATATAAAAACACATAAATATGAACATACATTGGTATACATATAGATAGCCATATAAGCACATATACGGTCCACCTTTCATGGTGGGAATATCAATTATGCGAAGGTTGTGAGGTATACTGTTATGTACTAATATTGCACAGTGTTGTGCGGAATGAATTGAAGGTGTTCTTAGCACATGTAGCTTTAGCAGGCCTCACTGGCTGCAACACTTCAAACCTGACAATTCATACCCACAGCATTTAACCACCACATGTCATATACCAGCATTGTATGCTGTCTTGTTTGCCACATACTACAACCTACATAGAAGTATGCACATAACAACCTTCAACAACATATATATGTCCACCCTTCACAAACAGTTGCAGTATGTCCCTTGCTCTATGCACATGTACAGATGCTAATATATCTGACACACACAGATCTCTCCGTATGTGTGTGCCATACACACACAAGGTCCACAATGTTGTAAGTCCATGGACCTCACAGCTGACCTGCTGGGCCTTGCTGCAACATGAACAGGTGTCACAAGTGAGCACACAGTAATATCAGAGGGTGTATATATAGCTGCAAATGCTAGATTAGCACACTTGCCTGGTACAGCTGTTGCCAATTCTAAGCTACATGTTAATATGACTATCATGCATTTGTTACTCTGTCACATCCTTGTTTATATAACTGTATGCACTACTCCCCCAAACAACCATTCTACACACTACTGTACAGAACAGAGATAACAGGGATCAGATGTTTGACATTTAATGCTGAACTATGTTTATCACAGTCATATCCCACTGCACACCCCTACACACTGATTTCTCCATGGCAGTAGTTATGCAGGGCATCTGTGCATAGATATGTACCGCTGCCACATATGGATAATTCAAAGTATGTAGAGTACTCTTCAAAAACATCTACTACATGCCAGTAAATACATATCAGTTACACACCTTTACTTTGTATGGGTTTGTATTATTAAGTTCCGTGTGTGTAGTAATAAAATTTATTTATATATATATATATATATATATATATATATATATATATATATATTTTTTTTGATTTTTTTTTTTTGCTGTTGCTGTTGTTGTTGCCAGTGTCTGTCTGTCTGTCTGTGTCTCTCTTTCTTGCTTTCTGGCTTTCTTGCTTGCTTGCTTTCTCACTCTCTCTCTCTCCGTGGCTGCAATGAAATGATTGCATGTGTGGACAGCAAGTACAACCTGCTTTTAGAGGCATCTGCACATGTGCATGTGATGGCCTCTGCAGCAATTGGTGGCCACCATTTGGTAACTGCATGCAGCCTGCTGTGTGGTAATTGCAGTACTCACTGGCATAGCAACCCAATGCTATAAATTGCTAGGTCAGGTAGGCGTAGGCCTTTCAGCTTTCCAAAATGGGGTCCATGCTTGTTTGCTGTGGACACCATAGTGTAAGTCAGAAGGTTGGTATACTTCTTCTAAATGTTGCTTAGGGTGTAGCCAGTTATTTTTATGTTGTACTCAGACCTGAATGTTGTCTCTCCCAGTACACAGTTGACAGTGTAGAATTGTACTCACCCATAGAAATGCTAACACAAGATACATGGGAGTATGGAGTTTCTTTACAACATCTACAATTAGCTGCCATACATATGTAGTTATTGAGATGTTTCCATTTGGCACATGAACTGTTTAGGTACATCTATACTGTGGATATTAATGCACTCACTTCTGCAGTGTTTGTGCTTTTTATTTTGTTGACATTATCACAGGATGCTCATGAAACTGGACAATTCCAGTACTGAGTATGCCTACCCACATCCTTGCTGTACCTTGAACACACTGGTATTTTGTACATTTGTGTGGGGATTGTCGTGCTATGATACTGTGTGGGGGTTGTGAAGTGCTGCTGTAACAGTATTTACTGATAGAATGTCTGGTTCTGTTATCACAGTCATGTAATGCAATTCCACAACAACTGCTGGTATAGTTCCACAGAATGGGTTTTGTGTTATGGCATTCCTACTTTTCCTTTATATTCACACATTCTGAAGCATGATATATATATCTCAGCAACATCTTGCTGTATATCTACTGTGGCCTAGTGGTACTTCATGCAGTCTAGTGTGCCCAAGGTCTGGGGTACAAGACTGGCAGTGGTGTTTTATTTTGTTGCTGAGCAAAACAAGGCCCCTCATATGCAGAGTGACTAAGGCACTTTTAAGCAATTGTAAACGGGATTGCGCAGGTTTGCACGATGCTTAGCAATACTTAGCTAAGCGCACACATGCGCACACTCATGCAAACCCACTAACTACTGCTTAAAAGTGCTTACTCCCACTAACCATCGCGCTAATTTCTTTGAAAGAAAAGAAAATGGGGAGATAGGAAAGTGGTGAAACAGGGGCACAGAGAGGGAAAGACAGTAGGGAAAACAGCTCGGGATGTGCAGGACAGGTGTAGGGAAGGTCCGTAGCTGCCCATTTCTTTAACAGCATCAGCTGTGCATATACTAATAATTTGGATGGAATTTTGAAACCTTCCACCCCTGAGAGAGGGGTGAGGACAACAAAGTAGGTTGTACTGCCAATTAAATTTCAGTTTATGTGTCCAGTGAACATGTGTGCAAAATGGGCAGCTATGTATGGGGCGTCATTTTTTTGTGGGAGAAGATTGCCCCTTTTTTATCAGGTGAGAGTGGTATGTGGGGTAGGGGAAGTAGGTATATTTGGGGAGGTAGGTTGGGGATTTAAACAGACAAGACAAACAAGATGTATACAGGGACGGAATATGACACATGGGGTGGGTGAACACCATTGACGGGGATGGGTGTTTGGAAATCGCAAGGCCATGAGCCCACAGATGGCAACATTGGAACTGACATCCCCACCCATGGGCAGTCACCACTGCACCTTCACAGCCTGGACAGTGGCTGTGCTGGAGGCTGCGTAGGAGGGGCAGGCTCACCCATGAGTCAAACCACTCTTGCCTTGAGCTGGCATAGAGGATCAGCAACTGAACGCTTGATCTCCCTACGTACCACAGCCCGGACCGTTCGGAGGGTGATAGGTGGCCCTCCTCCGTCCACGCTTGCACGGGGGGTACGAGCCCCATCCCCTGCAGCGCTTCCACCCAAAGGTGGCACAGGGCCACCGGAGGAGGAGGTCCCGGGCTGAGCACCGGACATGCTGGTGCCAGATGCCATCGCCAGCTGAGGTGGGAGAGGAGGTCTACTGGGACCTGCCTTCCCGTACGTTCGATGTTTAGCAGGATTTAATGACAATATGGGTTAGTAACAGACAACAGCATTCCAAATTAGTTGTAACAGCATGCAGTAGTATTCCCATTAACCCAACACACAAGAATTCCAACAGTTGAACAGCAAGCATAACACATGCATATTTAGAACAACAGTGGACATTTCAACAGCATGCATGGTTGATTGGTGGCAACAGGCCACCAATATTGTGGTATGTGAACAGGGCACACGCATCAAAGTACATGCAGATATTTATGAACCAATAGGACATATGTCCCAACAAAGTTTTTCAGATTACACATACCCATTTAGGTGTGGAATGGCATCATTTATGACCATAAAGTAGGGTGTAAAAATATCACTCCATTAACAACTTATATATACTTAGAACTTTACTCTACATTCCTACTGACTGCAGGTATATATCCCCTACATGTATTACACTAGGCAGTGTCCATTAAATTGTGAAATGGGTTTTGATAGTTGTTTATATACCTGACCTGTATCTGACATACAAACTGTTCAAGATGCAGATGTTACTGCTACGTATTTATATATTTCATTTATATTCATATATCTACATATCTGGCTGTCTTCAGGTGACATTATCAGCTACATTTACACAGTCCCCTACATTTCTAGCAGCACACTGACATTTGTGGGGAACACAATTAGAAGCTACTTATGTGCCAGATTAACCTGTACATGCTAGCCATGAACCAACAGTTGAGGACTGTATATATGCTTAAGAGCTACTGGCATTCCCTTCATCCACTTTATATGGACCAACACAAGTGTGGATTGACAGCACTTAATACAACTGTACTATTTCCATAATGCAAGGGTACAACAACATATCAAAGAAAGTGACACAGACACAGTCCAGGAATTATACCTTTATTAATTACATTACACACTTTTGTAGTGGCTCTCTCATTCATTTCATATTTTGGTGCATGCACAATACTTTTATTCCAGACTTATTATACCTTTATTAATGGGTTACAACACTTTTTCACACTCTCTCACTTATTTTATATTACAATACATGTAGAGACTTTATTCAAGACTTATTATACCTTTATTAATGGGTTACAACACTCTTTTTCATGCTCTCTCACTTATTTTATATAATAATACATGCAGAATAATTACTAACCTGCCTGGTGGTGCAGCCTTAGCAGCCTATCTGCATAGGCTTACTGATTCGCAGCATGGGCACCTGCAGCTGTGAAGTAAATGAAGGGATATTGAGACATACCTATCCATTATATGGACTACAATAGCATTTCTTACATATTTCATTCCATGGCTACCTACTCAGTAGTGGGGCATCTTGTGTGTCACGGGCCTCCTGTATCCATCGGTTCAGTTGGTCCTGCTTCCATCTCTTCAGGTCTGCATTGTGGTGATGGACCTGCTCACCAGTCCGAGGGACACCTGTGGCACTGGTGAGATCATGAGCTAACTGGTTCCAAGCCTCCGCTTTGTACTCTGTCCCTTGGAACTGGCCCTGCAGGAGTCTTGACTCATGATGGTGAACAAGGAGCCAAACCATGTATTTTGATTCCTCGATGCCCCACCGTTGCACTTGAAAGCGAGTACCCTCTCCAGCACCGGCCATTCTGACTGCAGATGGGAGCTACAACCAGTTATGGTGTGTATTCCCGCCTATGGAGCTTAAATATGCCTCATTTCCTGCACTTATTTGTGATTGGCCATTTTTGAAAATTCTCAGCTAACAGCAAACCTGCTTAGCAATAGTTAAAACTTTCATTTATAAGTATATGTATGTTAACAGTGCATGTTTATGCTAACCTGTCATGGCTTAGTGGTTCAGTACTTTGATTATGGTGCACAGTGTCCCGGGTTCGAGCCTTGTCATTGCTTTTTATTTTACTACTGTCTAGACAGGCTAGGGGGTGTGGCTGTGTTTAGGCGACTTTGCTCAACTTTGCTCTACGTGGCTCCACGTTGCCTGACATTGCCCTACGGTGCGTTGGTTAGCACACTGCGCAGCTCCATGCAAATCTATTGCACTATGTAAAGCGCTGCTTAGCTATGGGCAACTATATTGCACTAGGTAAATCGCTGCTTAGCTATGGGCAACTATATTGCGCTGGGTACAATGCTGCTTAGCCATGGGCAATTATATGTCAATATCCTTAATGCTGCTCACCTTCTTATATTTATATATATATATATATATATATATATATATATATATATATACATTTTGTTCACTAATACATTGGCCATTTCAATGCTTTTTACTAAAATTTCATTCATATATGTCAGGAATTATTTTATATACTAATCTAAAACATAAAATAGAAAGGGGAGTGGTGGGACTAGAACCGAGAATGCCTCCTTTTTGTGCAAAGGCTGTACCACTACGCTATTGCTATTTGGCTTAATTTGCATAAACATTTCTTATTATGCTCTTCGATGTCGAAATTGCTAACTGTAGCTAAGTAATGGGCACACCCACGCACACTCGTGCAAATACGGGCAGCTATATAGTGAATAATAAAAACAATTTGTTTTACTTTTTATTTCATTTGTACAGGGCTTTTTAATGTGGGGGAGTGTAGTGTTGGGGGTATACACATTTGAGCGGACTCGCTCATATCTGCTGACATTTGCAGAGTTAGGCATTTGCAGGGGAGTGGATATTTGGACTGCTCGGCAGTCTGACATGCCCCCTGCACTCCTACACATTCCGTTTTAGCCTGGGAGTTGAGTCAGCGTGCCCTCATGCATATGCATGACGCGCTGACGTCTAACTCTTAGACGGCAGTCTCCGAGTAGGACTTTGTTCGTCCTACACAGAGGATTACTGAATCCCCCCATAGTCAATAACTACTCTCAATAATTTAGTGTGGGTCACTGGTATGATGATGACATTATTTGTGGAGAGGATATTAAAGGAGGGGAGGGTCACAATGTGCATTTTGGGTTGAAAAATTATGAGCTTAGTTTTATTGAGATTTAGGAATAGCTGAGACTTGGATAACCGAATCTCCATATTTGAAAAAGTTTCTTCTGTTATTAGTTGTAGGTGTTGTGGAGATGAGGCTGTAAAAATCAGTGTGGAATCACCAGCATACTGGATAATAGATGCATGTTGTGTTGACAAGTGGAGATTTATAGTAAAAATAGAAGCGGACTCAGTATTGAACCCTGCGGAACCCCTATTGTTACAGGCAGAAGAGAAGATAGGTTATTTTGCCATTTTACGGCCTGTTGTCAGTAGCAAGATAGTCTTGGAACCATGCTAAGGTGGATGGACTTAGGTTGCGATCGACTTAATCAATTTGCTATGGAAGACTATATTGAAGGCTTTAGAGAGGTCAAGGAATATAGAGGAGGCAAATTTATTATTGTTCCTATGAGTATTAATAGTATTGGTGAAGGACATTAAAGCAGTGGTAGTGCTGTGAGAGCGGCAGAAGCCATGTTGCGCTTTTGATAGTAGATTGTTAGTTTGTAGATAGTGCATGATTTGTGTGTGTATGCATCTCTCAAGAGTCTTAGACAAGGGAGAAAGTATAGCTATTGGATGATAATTAGTTCGGTTGATGTACCTCCTTTGTGTAATGGGATAATATGGGAAGTTTTCCATATAGTGGAGACTTGTTGCTCAGAGATAGATCTGTTAATAAATATGGATACAGGGTAGGCAATTGTGTCTGTAGCAATTTTAAGATATTCTGCAAGTAGTTTTTTAGCTGCTAGGGTGGTGGGTTTTAGTTTAGTAACCATTTTCTTTATGAAGTCTGTTGAGATGGGTTGAACGTAGAAAGCATAATTATTATTATTAATTGTTAATAAAACTGGAGGATGAGTGTGATTACAGTTTCTTGAGAGAACTAGTATTGTTTTGGTAAAATATTTATTAAACGCGCTGGCAATGTTGTCAGTATTGAAGGTAGGAGGTAGTGGTTGGGGGTGTGTGCTAGCATTACCTGGTAGGACAAGAATAGTATTGATGGCTAACCAAAACTTTTGTGGGTTGTTGTGATGAATAGTTTGGATGTTATGATAGTAGCTAGTCTTATCTAAATGAACTTACCTTTTGGCCTTGTTTCCGAGTTCACATTAAGTTTGTTTGGCCTCTATGTTACTGGTATTGTAGCCTTCTGCCAATGCTTTGTTCCTAGATAGTAGCAGTGCCCTGGTTTCCTTGTTTAGCCATGGAGCTTGGTTGGATTTAATTCTTATGGTTCTGTGTGGAGCATGGTTATTTAAGATGTACAAGAAAGTAGAGATAAAATAATTTACAGCCTCATCTAGGTGAAGATGTTTGAGTGGAGACCAACTGTAGAGTTTGAGGGTTGTGATAAAGTTGTAGGGGTTAAAGTTTTTTTAGACCTTATTAGTAGGCAGCAAGGTTGTTTAGTTGGGTTTATTCTTTGTCTAAGTAAAAAGGTTGGGAATGGTCACTGAGGCTCTCTGGGAGAGAACCAGAAAGGTATGAGAGACTATGTCTATTTGTAAGCATCCAGTTGAGAATGGAGTATCTGTTAGATGATTTATCAATTCTGGTTGGTGTTTGAATTATTTGGGAAAAACATGTAGACTGATGTGAGTGGTGGGGTTGTGAGAGTTACAGCTTACCCAGTCAAGGTTAAAATCACCAATAATTAGTGTTTCTTGGGGCAGGTTATTAAAATGTAAAGGAAGGAGGAAAAGTCTTGAGTAGAAATTACTCAGAGGGGACTTCAACGACAAAGTGAAGTCGATTCTGAGTCACAAAAAGAAAAAAGAGGAAGAGCCAGGAGGGCAGATGAATTATCTGGGAAGGTAGAATAGAAGGAGCACATAGAAGGTAATATCTATGCAATGAATGAGGATGCTAGGGAATTTTATAGTAAATATTTTGAGGAATGGAATGAGGTGAGAAGTGAAAGAAGTGAACTCATATGGGAGGTATTTATGTAACAATGGAGGTGGAGGAAAATGGGTTAGATGGGAAGAAAGATAATCCATCTGAATGATGAAGAAAGGCCTGGAGGAATACAAAAAATGAAGGGGATTGAATGACAGTTGGAGAGAAACACATCCAAACAGGAAAAAATGCACATTCACAAGGAATAGTGTAAGTCAGGTCATGTGGTTTGACAGATTGCTATTGAAAGTAGGGATGCCAGAACAGCAGAAAAAATAGATACGGTAGACTTGCCTCTTGGATCATGTGCTAGAAGTATTACAGGTAAGACCTGCAGCAGAAGATGGGATGGTGGTGGGCAAGTTAAAAGTGGAGGAAGCAGGACGATAAAAACTGCAGGGATTGAAAGAAGAAACAATACTAAAGAACAAAAGGGACAAAGATGAGATGTGGAAGCCATTATGGGACTGCATTAAAACAGTATTTGCATTTTAGGTGGAAAAATGAAAGTTGAAGGCTGTAGGAGGAAAACAGCAAGGGGCATGACACAACGGCACTGGGAAGGCAAGGGGCATAGCACAATGACACTGGGAAGGCAAGGGGCATGGCACAATGGCACTGGGAAGGCAAGGGGCATGGCACAATGGCACTGAGAAGGCAAGGGGCATGGCACAACGGCACTGGGAAGGCAAGGGGCATGGCACAATAGGACTGGGAAGACAAGAGGCATGGCACAATGGCACTGGGAAGGCAAAGGGCATGGCACAATGACACTGGGAAGGCAAGGGGCATGGCACAATGGCACTGGGAAGGCTTCTGGTGGATAATAGATGTACAACAAGGGAAGCATTTGGCAAAGAATGTTTAGGTAACAAAAGGTGAAATGGAAAAAGAAGGACAAGGAAAACAGGGAAAATGACAGAAGATGACAAAAAGATTATTGAAGCATTTAGGAAGAACTATCAGCTGGTACACAAAAAGACAGAGATAGAATGACACACTTAATGGGGGTAAGAATAAAGAGAAGAAGGCCATTAGTTATAGGAAAACCAGACCATATGATTAAACAAATAGCTAACAATAGAAGACCTTAGGTCCAAAGTCCTTAAGATGAAAAGAAAATATCTGGGGCAACATACAGATATACAGTGGAGATATATAAATGGGGAGAATCTCTGTAGAAAGCACTGATGGACGAGTTTGAAATAATACAAAAAACAAGAGAAATAACATAACAGAGATGATGAAAATGGTAAGACAGTAGAGATCACAAAAGAAGGTGGAGTCTGAGGGAAGTAGGTGACAACAGACTCATTTCTCTAATAAATATTCCGAAATTAGGTAAGGTCCTGGCAAATAGAATAGATAATATGTCTCCCAAAATAGTACAAGCAAGGCATAACAGGAATGCTATTGTTTGTCATCAGATAGGTAACTGATGTTCAGAGTGTCAAGCCCAAAAGATCACTGTTATCCTGTCATGGCTGATATACTCTAAGAAGAGTAAGTGAGTGATGCATTCTCCTAATTTTCTAACTCTTCCCTGAGTTTGAGTGATATTGGAGTCGGTATACACACACACACACACTCACACACACATACACACACACACACACACACACACACACACACACACACACACACACACACACACACACACACACACACACACACACACACACACACACACACACACACACACACACACACACACACACACACAAACACACACAGACACACACGCTCATAGACACACACATATTGCATATATCCCATGGACTTTGTTGGCTGGAATGAACCCATAAAGACTTAAAAAGTAAAAGGTCATGGATATTAAGACTCCATCTAGCTGAAGCATTGTATATCCTTAAAGGGTCATTTGCATATATCTCTTAGGCCTCCTTTACAGAAGGTTTAAGGTACTACACAAAAAAACTCTAGACTTCCTGTTTTTTTTTCAGCTTACATAGATAGATTGAAAGAAAAATAGGGCTTGATGGTATGTGAGCTTACTTCCATGTTGGGTGGTGCAGAGGGGCTTATCCATTACAGAAATATGTTTTTGATGATCTTGCAAGTAAAGGTACCTTAACTAGCAAACTAGCAAAGTTGTAGATTAAATAGGTCAAAGTTTAGTCAAGTTTAGTTTAGGTCAAACAATTTAATGTCTATGAAACAGGATACGATTATTCACAGTTGACTCCAAAACAGTTCATTAAGGGAAGAAAAGCTGAGAAAAACTGATGGACCTAACCACATTCATGCAAAGAGGGAGAGGTGTGAAGATAGTTTCTGACGTAGTGCGATGGTACTTCTTGTAAGAAACATTAGGGGAAAAAAGGAAAATGAAGAAATATGTTACAGAATGGATAAAGTGATGTTAAGTTGGGGGGGGGGTTAAGCCTATAGACATGGGCAGAAGGACCAAGCATGCTTGCCACGCTTGCCTTCTATCTGTCCTTTTCATTTTGTTAATAGAGTTCTTGGCAACAGAGGTACAAAGGAAGATGTCAGAACTAAGAGAGGAATCAGGGGTTCACTCATTTTAGATGTCTCCATGCTTATGTTTGGTCATATATATGAAGCATTTAATGAGATACTCCAAACCATCACATAGTTTCAAGATGTGTCAAGACTCAAGTGTAACAAAAAAGACAGTGATAGTTAAAATAACAGATGGGAAGTGAAAGGTTTAGATGGAGGACATACAGAAGAAGGTATATCCCAAAATATGTAAGAGTTTATGTAGGGGACAGTACAGGCAACACAAATGGATAAACTGTGTAGTACTGGGTGATGACATACAGAGAGGAGAAAAGATGAAACATATTTATCCAGTAGTAAAACACATATTATGGGACATAACAATAAACCTAACAGATGAAAGATTAGGAGGACTGCAAAAGGTTGTAGAGAATTCCATAGAAAAATGGAAAATGAGATTCATAATGAAAAAAAAATTAACTTAAACAAAAAAATTAAGGAGGAGAATGGGAAACACCACATGTACATACCAGTGTATTGACAGGCACCTTAGAAAGATAAAAAGACAAGGGGACAGTGTAGATCAGAGTGTGCATGTTGTGTGCTGTGTCTTTAAGAAGCATGTCAAAGATGTAGTGTGCAAGTATAAATGTCAGGTATGTGCCAGTCCTAGTGCCATTTTGAGAGTGCAGCCAGAGAGTAAGCATGTATGATTCCAGCAGTTAGTCTGTATATAAGTTACTTAAGTTAACGTCAGTAAACTCCTATCATGATGTGTTTGTATAAAAGAAAGCTGCTTGAACGGAACCTATGAAGACTTTTCTAAGGTGTCCAAAGTAGGAGAGCGATATGGTGTCAGAACCAGGATCACAGAGAATAATATTTGGAGCCATGAGGTGCATAGATGGCAGTGAAGGTAAACTAAGAGAAACAGGCACAAAAAAGAGCCAGAAAAGAATCAAAGGTAATGAGAATTTTATAAATAAGATAAAACAGAGCATTACAAGGGCACAAACCACGTTATTAAAGAAGGGGGAGGCACAAAACATTTATTAACTAACAGAAATGTTTACAATAATGACTGACAAAATGATTATCAGAAAAGGAAAACGAGCATGCTTAAGGCAAAATGAGTATGTTTAAAGCAAAATGTTTAAGTCAAAACGGGCATGTTTAGAGTACAATGAGCACAAGAAAGTACAATGGGCATGAAAAGAGATTAAATGAGCAAAATGAATATAATAAGGGCAAAAAGGGCACATTAAGTGTAAATAAAGCAAGGTGACTGCATGTTTTTGGCAAAGTGCTGTGTTTTGGCATAACTACAGCTTTGTATTATATCAAGGGCATAACTAAAGTTATTCAAAATATCTCAAAGTGTGTAAAATTGCTTATAGTGTGTGTTTATTACTGTGTATGTATTCCAAAGAGTTTATTTGTGTACAAAGTACAACTATTTTGTGAAGTACAGTCAAAGTATAGCCATTTTGAAAAGTTTCTTGTGCTGGGTGTGTCTATTTGCAAATTGCCACCATTACACAGGGTTTCTTGCACTGTAAAGTGTTGCCTAGCAAGGTACCACCATTTTGGGGAGATTTCACTATGCTATGTACAGTTTATTTGCAAAGTGCAATTACTTCAAAATGTTATTGACTCTGAGCTTCTTTTGCCCAGTTCATTCACATCATGAAGTTATTTGGAATATACCTTAAAATTATGATGAATTACTTTTGCAAGACTATAATTTCAAGAGTGTTACAGTGCCCTAGAAATTTATTTTGCAAAGTCCAGTTACATAGAGGCTTGTATCATGCAGTTATTTGATATATTTCTTACAGTGATAAGAGGTGAATTCTTGCAATACAATAATTTCAAGAGTATTACAGTGCCCGAGAGAAACTTATTTCACAAAGTTCAGTTATACAGAGGCTTGTTGTGCTATTGGGCAAAGTTACAAATACTGGCATAAATTTCTGGTATATGTGTATGTGTATATGTTCGTGCATATTTGCAAAACCCTTCACTGGTATGTGCTAATATGGCAGATGGATTTCAAAAGTCCTTACCACTTGTATTTGATCAGAATATTGCAGATAATTGAAGAATATTTGAGCAAGAGTACAATATTTTTATAGAAGCAACTTATTCAGATAAAGATAAATGCACCAAGGCATTCATTTTGTTAAACCTAGCTGGGTCAGAGGCCATAGAAAGAGAGCATTCATTTGTGTATGCATCAGCAGTATATAAGGGAGAAGGTGAAAATCATCATATTATTGTAGAGTCTGAATCAAGAGAAGATGCCCAGTGTTTGAAGCACAAGTTCAGAGAAATGTGTAACTCACAGACAAATATTACATTAGAGAGGCATTTGTTTTACATGAGAGATCAGAAACTAGGATAAACTTTTGCAGCTTATATAACTGACCTGAGAAACAAAGCTAAAATGTGTCAGTTTAGTGACTTAAAAGATTAGTTAATAAAGGACAGGCTTGTGTGTGGCATCAATAGTGCTGCTGCGAGAAAGATCTTGCTTCGTGCCAGTGATTTAACATTGAGTAAAGTCATAGAGATTTGTCAGATCCATGAAGTGACAGAAAAACACACAAGTATGATTGCAAGTGACAAAAGCATACTTTCAGCAGGCTACAGAGCAAATGTAGATAGTATGCAACACGTGAAAAACAGAAGTAGGCCTAAGTACATGGCAGCCACAGCCCCTGCTGGCTCACTAGGGAAACCACATAGCTTTCCAGCAAGTTCTAAGACTAATTCAGTTAAAGCCACATGCTCAGTGCAGTACAAGAATGGATCAGTAAAACCCAAATCCAGCTTTATTGTTGAATTTACTTAATCTTAGAAACATACCCTGTAACGATATTCTTGGCTCACCTGCTCAAAGACTTCTTTCCAGGCATACCAGAATGATGCTACCTATTAGTTCCAGTTTATTGAGGCCTAAAGCTAAGAGCAACAGAACAATAAAGGCTCAACTATTCAAGAAGTGTTCGATACTCTTTCAACTTTCTGGTTTAAAAGGCCACATCTGTGCTTGTTTCCCATCTTTCCTGTAACTAACCTACTAGGTAGCACTAGAAAGCCTTAAACTGATACAAGCCTTCTAGCTTAGAAAAGAGACTTGGGAGTGATTAAGTATCAGTTTTCTGTACTTTCTTGCTGTACTTAACTGTTTTCGGCCTAAACACAGATTTGCCAGCATTTATTGTGGTTTAAAAGCTTGTTTTTTTCACATATTGCACTTATTTGACTGCCTGCACTTTTAAAAAGTTGTTTTTTGTTTAAATAATTTGATTAACTGTTGTAGGCTACACACTAAGTGTGATAGCATTTTCTGATTGTTTCCCTCCTTTCTAAGCTAGTATAGTCCAGTTTTCAGGCTAGTGCTGAATTCAGGGCTGTGATACTAGTTTCTGAGTTGCCCATACCTTACTTGGATAGAAGGAAGTTTCTCTGTTCCCCTGTGAGAGAGGGGAGCTTTGAGCAACCTATCTGTCCCTGGAGGAGTGGTTCCAGCCCAGAAGTTAGTGGTTTATTGGCCATTTTGGGCTAATTTCTATCTCTTTCATTTCCCTACTATAAAAACCACGTTCACACGGTTTTGCGCACCGGGCAGTGCCGGTTAGCTGCGGTTAAATTATTCCCAGCTCCACTAAGTCTCCTCTTCAGTTTTTCCCTTGAAACTAGTCTAACTCTCAACCTAAGCACTCATAAAGCATCTTACAACCCAGCACTTGCTCAGACCTAATAGCAAACACTAATATACCCTGACACTGATTGCCCAGCAGGGCAAGGCTCTTTATTCACCTTTCAACAACCAAGCGACTAAGCAGCTCATTCTACTATTCAGGCATGACCAAAGGGCAACTTCAAGTGCACTCTCCAGTCCAGCTGGTGAATCTGGGTATCCTGAGGCAAAGGTACAACTGCCTCATGTACACAGACAACCCTCTTTTCCTACCACAAAACACTAACATATGCGAGAGATACAATTATACAGCCAAACTGGAAGCTAAGCTGTCTCCACCCAAGACTGGAACAGACAGTCAAGAGGAGAAGGTTAACATTTGCACCACAACTCCAGCCGCACACAGACCTACTAAAACAGCACTGGCAAAAAAATACACATAAATACACAAAATCATACTCAGAGGCTCTAAATAAAAACCTACAAAGGCATCAGAGGCCTCCAAAGCCGACACTCAAACAACCTGCACTTCCTATCACAAACCAGACAACACATAAAACACAAAATCAGTGTGCCGCACAATCACAGCCCTTAAGGCGAAATAACATACCTAACACACTAGTAATAGGTGACTCTATAGTAAGGCACACTATGTCTCACTCACTAGGGTGGACAAGCAGAAGGGTACTGTTAGCTGCCTGTCGGGAGCCAGAATCCGCCACATAACACAAGCAATCAGGTCACTCCAGAACAAGTACAAATATGACTCTGTCATTGTTCATGTTGGTGTGAATGACCTGAGACTTACCTCCTTTCTCCTGTCTACATGAAAAGAGACATGGAAGAGCTCTCTGATCATGTAGCCCAGGCTGATATGACCCTGACCCTGAGTAGCATCCTGCCCTCACCAAGAATGATACCTCAGTATAAAGAAAAAATGATCAATTTCAACAATTGGCTAAGCTTCTGGTGTCATTCAAAGGGGATCCAGTGTCTGTCAGCTTGGGACGACATGCTCGACAAGCCACGTTGCTTCGCAAGAGACGACTTGCACCTGTCACCACTAGGCTTTTGAAAACTGGCCGAGGCTCTTGCTGCCCCCATAGTGCCGTTTTTAGGCAAGGCTCAAAAGTCAAACCCACCTCCATAAACAGCACAATTAACAAAAAACTGAGGGTTATGCAACTCAATGCCAGGAGTTTAAATCTCAAAATGCATGCACTTGAAGCACTCCTCAGTATGGAGAACGTCGACATCTGCGCAGTAACTGAAACCTGGTTCAAGGCTCCAGAGAGCACCTCAGCACTACTGGGCTACAACTCATACCACACGTTTTGGCCACAGAACATGGACCGAAACACAAAAGGAGGGGGTGTATCCATATTCATCAAGGATACCTACACCTCCAGGTTAGTGGCGCTGCATGATACCTCTGAGATCATCCATGTGCAACTAACATCAGGCAAATCTGCACTGCAAATTGTGGCTTGCTACAGATCACCCTCCATGACACAGGACCAGCAATCCACCTTTCTAGAGACACTGGAAAACATGAAGGTCCTACTGAACATACTGATATTGGGAGATTTCAATTATCCTACCATTCATTGGGAAAACTAATCGAGTACAAATTCCCAGGCTCAGCACTTCCTGGAATTCATCAACTCAAACACCCTGGATCAGCTGGTAAACTCTCCTACCAGAGGTGAAACATATTGGACCTGGTCATCACCAACATGGGTGACAGGTGCTCCACACCGGAGGTCAACCCGTCACTGGTTAGATCAGACCATAAATTAATCACTCTGGATGTCCACACCCTACCACCACCCCAAACTAAGGAAATCACAGTAAAAAACCTTTCTAAAGCAAACTTCACCTTACTTAAGACAGAGGTGGTAAGTTTCACAGCCCCCACACTAAAGGATAACGCTACCCAAGATGCAGAAACCTTTACAAATGCACTCTATAAGCACCTACAAGGATGCATGGATCATGCCATCCCTAGCAAAACTAAGACTCACTCCTCTAAGAGAAGGAAACCAGTCTGGTGGACCCTTGCCATAAACAGGTTATACAACAAAAGGAGGAAACTAGTTCAGAAAAAAAGCAAATCCCAAGAAGGAAAGACATCCCTGATCAGTATCAGTAAGAAACTAAGGTCCCTCATGAAATCATCCAAGGTTAACTTCGAAAGAAAAATAGCCAAGGATTCAAAAGATAACCACAAAGCCTTCTTTAACTATGTTAAGAATCTAAGTGGCAACTCACAGATATGCACTGAACTAATGCAAAATAGCACAAAATATACTGAACCTACTGATAATGCCAACATCCTGGCAGATAGATTCAGTGCAAACTTCACCCCACTCTCACCTCCAAAAGAGCCCACAACAATACCGGAAAAGTATAGTGTCCCAAAAATCACAGAAGCACAGGTGAAAACAGTCCTTTCAAAAGCCAAAAACACAGCATCAATGGGACCAGATGGTGTCCCAGACTGCGTCTTGCATGAACTGCAGAACGACCTAACCCCCCACCTAAACATGCTGTTCAACCTCAGCTTCTCCACAGACTACTTGCCCATAGTATGGCACACAGCAATGGTTATTCCTCTCCACAAGGGAGGGGCCACAACTGACCCTGGTAACTATCACCCCATAAGCCTGACTAGCCTGGTCTGCAAGGCTATGGAGTGCATCATCATGGAACTCATTAACAAAGACATTGGGAACCTCCAAACACTTGACCCGAACCAGTTCTGCATTGTTAAGGGAAGATCATGCCTACTAAACCTGGATGACTTCTTCGAGACAGTCACCAAGGCCATAGATGAGGGAAAGATGGTTCACACAGCCTACCTTGACCTCGCCAAGTCTTTCGACACCATTTCCCACTCGGGTATTACAGAAAAACTCACCAGCCTGAAAATAAACCCCTATGTCACGAGATGGGTTGCCAACTGGCTTAGAGACAGAACTCACACGGTAAGAATATTGGGCTCCAGGTCTGACTCTAAACCAGTCACAAGTTGTGTCACACAAGGTTCGGTCCTGGGACCCCTACTGTTCGGCATATACTTCTCAGAAGTACAGGCAAACACAGGAGGACTATGACTAACCAAGTTCGCTGATGACTGCAAACTGGGAGCCATAATTGACTCTCTGGCTGACACGGACATCCTCCAAAAGGGCCTTATAGAGACGGACATCTGGTGTCAAAGTCATGGCCTCAAGTTAAATGCCAAAAAATGCATAGTCATCCCATCTGGGAAAAACAAAACACCCACAAATTACCACATAGGTGGCAGCCCCCTTAATACGGAAGAGGTAATAAGAGATCTGGGGACCCAGGTAGATAGTAATCCCTCCTTTGACAATCATAATGCCAAAGTAGTTAGGAAATCCTTCTATGTGGCCCATCTAATTACTAACGGGTTTGCATCTAGAAATAAAGAGGTTATAGTGCCCCTCTACTCGTCACTCATAAGACCCATCATAGAGTACAATGCCCCATTTGGGATGTACCTCACAAGACACTTCCAACAGCTGGAAAGACCACAAAAGTACCTCACCAAGAGGATTACTGGCCTCAAACATATGTCCTATGCAGCCCGACTGAAAAAACTCAGGCTGTACTCAGTGGCATATCGCATACTCAGAGGTGATCTCTGCCTGACTTACAAAGCCATGTCCAACTCAGAATTGATGGACATCCTCCACCTAAAGAAATCCAAGTCATTACGAGCCACGCGCTCTAGTGAGTTAAACCTTGCCACAACAATAAATAGAACATGCTGGAAAAATAGATTCCTGTCACAGAGACTCTCCATGCTTTGGAACAAAATTCCAAATTACATCAGGCAGAGCCCCTCACTAACACTCTTCAAGAGAAACCTTGATGAGTGGATGGGTAACAGAAAATACACCCCTGGGATCACTTTATTGGCTCTGCTTGACAGAGGATCAGTTAATTAATCAATTGGGCGGTGAAGGCCGATACACTCTGGCTAGGCTTATAAATGCCCTCGGGCAGATAGCCTAGTACCTACCTATGAACCTGTGAACCTATACAGAAGACAAGTTATGATAAATCGAGCAGATTTCTTCATCCGTTTAGGGAAGGAGAGACAGTGAGAATACAAACATTGAAAGGTTTCAACTGAATTGATCAAGTTACAGGTATATGTGCCAAGATCCTACCTTGTAGAATTTTAGGGTATGGAATACAGGAGAAATCACAGGTATCTATTTCCTGTACCAGAATCATCATCACAACATTGCTTCAGTGACACAGACTCTAGATCTTAGAGTGAACCAAATGTTGTTCCCATTCCAGAGTGTGTTCCTACCTCTGATTCCATTCCTGAAGATGTTCCACATGATTCTAAGATCGAACATTTTACAGACAGCTCCATTTGCTAAGTCAAATTCCTAGTTTTATGTCACATGATATGGACGAGTATCCAGGTCCAATGTGAAATATGTAGCAACATGGACTTAAATGTGTACAAATGTACCTTATCTTGTGTAAATGCATGATAGAGCACTGTCTGTAATATCTACATGTTAAATAAATTCATAACATTGCATGTTTTATTTTCAGAAGAGGGAGGATGTAGATCAGAGTGCACGTGGTGTGTACTGTGTCTTTAAGAAGCACATCAAAGACGTAGTGTGCATGTATAAAAGTAAAGCACGTGCCACTCCTAGTGCCATTTTCAGAGTGCAGCCAGAGAGTGAGCATGTATAAATCCATCAGTTAGTTTGTATATAAGTTACTTAAGTTAAAATCAGTACACTTCTATCATGTGCTTGTATAAAATAAAGCTGCAGAACACACGGAAACTCTTCTATTGTCTCCAAAGTAGGAGAGCAACAGACAGGAAGATCATCTGAAGTGACAAGGGAGCACACTTTGGATGAAAATGTATTGCAAAAATATAGAAGCAATGAAAAAATGGGAGAACATGAAGTAGATCAATAAACAAAGAATATGAAAACAATGAAAAGACTGAGAAAAGGGAAGTAGGTGAGGAAGGAGCAAAGAAGATATGGAGAGAGGAAGGAATGAGAACTTTGCAGTAAAGACAGAAGATGAAAACTGGAAAAACAATTGATAAAGGGTGAGACAGGTCTCACAAACGTAAGAACAGAGACAGGAATTCTTCAAAATAGAGGAACTCACACAAGAAGGCATGCTGTCAAAAGAGGAGTGACATACCTGAGATTGAGGGAAAATAGAGAGAATAAATAGATGGTGGAAAATATAAAGACACAGCAGAGAAAGAAAGAGTTATATTAAAGCCCCATGAGGTAAAATGGTTAAAACAGGTGAAGAATAAGAGCAGGGTGATATATTTTGAACTGAATAAAAGGGAAAAAACACAAAACTTGAGCTCAAAATAAGACAGAAAGTGAAAAGGAGATATAAAACCACTTTGTATATTGGTAGAGATCTGTTGGAATAACACTAGATATATAAGGACTCAAAAAATTGGAGATCAGATACTCATAATAAACCACAAGTGATACCCAATCACAAAGAAGCTGGAAAAAGACTGAAGCAAGTAGACCTAAAGATGCTGGAGTTGTGGGACATAGGAGGCAGGTATAATGCGCATGTTCAGGGAGTGTGCTTCAGCACAGGAAGTCTGGGAGGCAACCCTGGAGATATGCGAATGTACATTCATCAAGAATAGAAACAAAATGGGGTAGTTATGTATGCATGGCCTGGGAAATAGAAATAAAGAGCAGGCATATAAAGCTGAAGAATTAAGGAGTGAGAAGATGAAAAGAGAATGGAAATAGATGCTGAGATGCTATAACCCCAGCCATAAACAAACTCTAGAATAAAAGGAGAAAGCTACTACAAGATAGAGCAAAATCCTTAAAAGGTAAGACACCGCTGATCACTATAAGTAAAAAGCTAAGAGCTCTCATAAAATCATCCAAAGCTAATTTTGAGAAAAAAATAGCTAAGGACTCTAAAGACAACCATAAAGCATTCTTTAGCTATGCCAGAAACCTAGGAGGAAACTCCCAGATATGCTCAGAATTAGTTCAAAATTATGTGAAGATTACTGATCCTACAGACATTGCCAACATACTGGCTGACAGGTTCAGTGCAAACTTCTCCGCACCCACCACGCCTAAAGAAGAGATATCTATACCAAATGATTGTAGCCCCCCAAACATCTCCAACGCTCAGGTGAGAACTGCTCTCTCCAAGGCAAAGAACACAGCATCCATGGGACCTGATGGTGTCCCCGGCTGTGTGCTCCATGAACTCAACGAGGAATTAAACCCACAGTTAGGACAGCTGTTTAATCTTAGTCTCACCTCCGGATACGCACTCCAGGAGTGGCGCACAGCGACTGTGGTCCCACTCCACAAAGGCGGTGCCTCCACCGACCCTGGAAATTACCGTCCCATTAGCTTGACAAGCCTGATCTGCAAAGCCATGGAAAGGATCATAATGGATCTCATAAATAAAGACATAGGAATTTGCAGACTTTGGATCCAACCCAGTTTGGCTTTGTCAAAGGCAGATCATGCCTTTTAAACTTGGTTGACTTTTTTGAAACAGTCACCAAGGCCATTGACGAGGGAAAGGCAGTCCATACAGCCTACCTAGACCTGGCGAAGGCTTTCGATACAATACCCCACTCGGGTATCATTGAAAAACTCATCAACTTAAATGTAAACCCATACATTACAAGATGGGTTGCAAACTGGCTGAGTGACAGAACCCACAGGGTCAGAGTTGCTGGCGCCATGTCAGACTCTAAGCCTGTCACAAGTGGTGTCCCACAGGGCTCAGTCCTGGGCCCACTCTTGTTTGGCATCTACTTTTCTGAAGTACAAGCAAACACAGGAGGGTTATGGCTGACAAAGTTTGCAGATGACTGCAAACTGGGTGCCGTAGTTGAGAACACATCCGACACAGATATCCTTCAGAAGGGTCTCACAGAAACGGATAACTGGTGCCAGAGCCATGGCCTCAAGTTAAATGCCAAGAAATGCATAGTCATACCCTTCAGGAAAAATAAGGTTACCCCTAGCTACCATATAGGTGGCAATCCCCTGAACACAGAAGAAGTTATTAGGGACCTGGGAACCCAGGTTGACAGTAGCCTTTCATTCGACACTCATATTGCTAAAGTAGTTAGGAAGACCTTCTACATTGCCCACCTTATCATGAAGGGATTCACATCTAGATCAAGTGAAGTCATAGTCTCCCTATACTCATCACTCATCAGACCAATGATCGAGTACAATGCCCCATTCGGAATGTATCTGACCTGACACTTGCAGCAGCTGGAGAGGCCACAAAAGTTCCTCACCAAAAGGATAAAGGGTCTCAAAAATCTGTCTTATGCTGCACGACTGAAAGAACTCCAGTTATATTCAGTTGCGTACCGCTTACTCAGGGGTGACCTATGCCTGACATACAAGGCCATGTCAAACCCAGATTTGATGAATATGCTTCATCTCAAAAAATCTAGATCCCTCAGAGCCACAAGGGCGGGTGACTTAAACCTCGACACGGTTATTAATAGGACGTGCTGGAGGGATAGATTCATCACCCAAAGACTCCCTATGCTGTGGAACAAAATCCCAGTTTATGTGAGGCAGAACACCTCGCTGGCCTTGTTCAAGAGGAATCTTGACCAATGGATGAAAGATCGCAGATACACCCCAGGGGTTACCTCAGTGTCACTGCTCGACAGATGCACAGCTAAATAATGGGCATAGTTTCTCCAAACTAAGGGGTGGCGTAAGCCACAAAACTATGGCTAGGCTTATAAATGTCCTCGGGCAGATAGCCTAGTATGAACCTATGAACCTATGAACCTATAACAAAGGTGAAGGAGGAGCGGGATTGCATAAGATTTGACTAAGAAACAGCTAACTGATGATAAGTGAAGATGCACACCATGCAGGAAGACTGCATAGTATGTAGACATTTGAATTAATAAATAAAAATGGCTCTGTCTTACATACCTTTACCTTATGCCAAGATGACCTATAAAGAAACAACAGCTTATTATGAATGCTTTTGGCATTATATTTCGATCTCCTGATCAGTAAAATGTGACCACCTACAAACATAGACAAACATGCTTCCCACAAAATTGTTAAGCTGGAAAGCGAATGCAGTTTACAGACCCAGGGGACAAGTGTTTCTTTGTCAAGTAGAAAAAAAGGAGATGGGGAGAGAAGACACTCTTGTCATATGCCATTTAAAAGTGGGAGAGATAGAGAAGAATCTGAGTATTAACATTGTAAATGAAGGAGAAAGTGGATGGGGTAACAGTGCTTGGATCTGGTCCACTGCTATCCCTAAAACAATCTGATGACCACAAAAGGTATCATCTTCAGAGTTACACTACTGGTGCCTAATAAATTAAAGTATAAAAAAGACACACACACACACACACACACACACACACACACACACACACACACACACACACACGCGCAAACACACACAAACATGCATTACTAAGGAATTCATTAAGAACAACTTGGATTCAAGAACATGCAGGAAGTATGCCCTGCTGCCCTCTGCATGGGTCTACTACATCCACACTCAAGAACAGGAATCATACTGAACACCCCACTGAATGAGGTCTTTGGCCTAACTTCCCAGAACCCTTTCACACTATTGGGTTTCTGTGCTTTCCTGTACGCACTTGACCATATTATCTGCACTTTGAATAAACCTTAACATTCCCATAGACGCGCGCGCACACACACACACACACACACACACACACACACACACACACACACACACACACACACACACACACACACACACACACACACACACACACACACACACACACACACACAAACAAAGACACACATTAATTTATTGGGATGATTATATATTTTCAGATATGAAAACCATCTCTCTTGGCCAAAGGTAGTGAACTGCCCTTTTGTCTGGCTTGGCATTTCCTGGTTGCTGTTCACTCTTGTTATTTAGACAAATGACAATAAACACAAATGATAATATGAGGCAGAGCAGCCTTACCAAATAGAGGTGGGTATCGGCAACTAGTCACCATCCATCTAGCAATACCGTTCTATGAATTAGTAGGTAAACAGATGACCAGTCATAAGCTTTTTAACAGGGAATATCTAAAATAGGTTACTTAAGAAAGAATATCTTAAGCAGTAAAGTGTGCAGATATATAAAAACTTGCCCAGGTAAACAACAATTAATCATTATGAATAAATTGAGTACAAGAAAGAACAAGTCTAGTCGTTTTTCTAGCTAGTTCTGAAATTAAAGACATGCAATACTAACCTAAAATGGTTTAATTTTCATAAATCAAGCAGTGGCAGATGGCAGAGAACTCATAAGTCTCAAATTGCAAGGTAGTTCTCTATTTCTCTCTCTCTTTCTCTCTCTCTATTTTTCACTGTCTGCTAATCAGCTATTTGGTTTATATCTTTTCATGCAGTGCACCAATGCAGGTGAGTAGAGTTCAATGTTTACTTACTAATGAGCATGATTATCTACTCCTGGTTAGCTATCTCCTTTACATAATTTCTAATTGCCTTTACAACTTGTTAGCTTCCTGAACTAGAAATAGTCACATATATTTGTAATCATATGGTAGAGAAATGATAGCGTGTTTCTCTTGACTGCCTACATTTCACATTCTGTGTATGATTGCTTTAATTTACAGCAGATAAAAGTGATCTTCACTTACAAACTATATCTGTGCTTCATAAAAAGATCACAAGTTCACACATTATTTTAACTAGTGGGAACTCATACATTGCAGAAATCCATTGCATAAAATGGCACAATTTATAGCATGTTTTCTACCACTGAAAAATGCACCTATCTCAGATTTTGGCCATATTTTTAGTTTATCTGCTATAGATTTTGTAAGGGTTAAATGCAGTTCACATATTTGTTACAGTCTGGTTGAGAAAACAGTGCAGTATGTATTCTCAGATATCATCAACACACTAACTAGGGGAGAGGAGTAGACAGAATGAGTTACTTTAATAATTTTTGTGAAAAAGTGAAAGGCGTTCATATTTTTTGATAAATATCCCCAAAAATACTGTCAAATGATTTTTTTTTAATTTTACAGGATTAACTAGTATAGGGCCATTTGACTGTTTAGCATGCCGAGTGTTAGAAATCATAGAGTGAAGATAGCCATGGTTATTTCTGCTTCTAACAAACTTAGCTCTGTTAGGGTGCATGAAACAATTTCTTAATGGGTAATGTTTCACTGCAAACATGTTGGCATAGTGATTAATTTGTACTGTTTTCATGTGTTAGGAAGGACAATACTTCTAAGTTAGCTTACCACAAGGCGATACACTACAAGAATTAAGTATAACTTAAAGTATGTTAAGGGGCAATTTTATGCTGGAGAAACTTATAAAACATATATAATTCATCTGTATCTGTAGCCTTTTCATGAGAAATAGAGTATTGTAAAGTTGTGTAGTAAAAGTTGTAATTAACAAGCAACTTGAATCTGTTTGATTTATTTTGTTAGATTTAAAGGATGAAGGACTTTGTTAATTTTTGTAAGTTCTACTAAGAATTAGACAAGTATTGGGGTAAAGACTGAATAAAGTTGATTTTATTTCCTTTGGTTGTCAATATGACACTTCCAGATTTAATCGAGGATGCAGTGATATGGCCTTTACATTTCTTAATTTAAGCAGCAACTGGACCTGATGTATTTACTATTGCCCAAGCATATAACGCTGCAGGGTTCTGATATAATGGAGATTTGTGCAAAGTAATTATATTCAGTTTGTTTAAAAGAGATCCATACTTGACAATTTTCTGTTAAACTTATTTCTATGCAAGTATTATTGGGTCTGTATATTTAAAAATAAATCCATTGCATTTTCAAGTAGTGTGATAAAATCTTCTCATCGGGTGCTGTGTAAATGTCCCTATGATGAATTTTAAGACTCCAATAATTTAAAGGATGACATTGCTAAGTTTGCTTGAAGTACACTTTTCTGCACCACATTTAATAAAGCTACTTATTCAGTGCAATTAGAAAGAAGGACTCTTTTCTTCATGATAGTAGTCCGGTATCAGATCAACCTAGCTCAAATGACAAAGAAACACTTCATTGGCAGAAAGTAAAATAGAAATTGTGCCATTTTATTAATCAAGAAACATCATCAGAAAATGATACAGGAGCCCAATACATCATTGGTTGTGCTACTGTGATTCAACAAAACATATTCTGTTAGCATAACTGTCATCTGTTGAAAAAATATATAAACTGATGAAATATATTTACAAATATCTTGAAACTAATTAGTATGGGTTATTCTATGAAATACCAATTGTTCTGTTTGGTGTGGGGGTTCATTCCAACCGTTTGATTAATTCTAAAGAAAGTCAAGAAGAGTTTTAAAATCTCTTCAATGATAACTGGGACATTGTTCATATGTTCATAGGTGAGTGCTAGGCTAATGACCACTAGGGTCATTTTAAGCATATCCATACATCCTAAATATCCATGAAGATCTGGTACCCTTGATACCTGTAAGCAGGGGTTTAAGAGATTAAATATTTGCAAGTAGGACCCTGGAAGATGAACCATTTACAAGCTGCCTGTGATGATTAGAAACATTAGACCTTATTGATATGGTTAACAGACATGTAATCTTCAATACTACAATGAAAATGGCCGGAACATCAAAGTTAGGACTGTAGAGTGAAGTAAAGACTAGCAATCCTGTGGGGGTAACAATACAGGCAGTGCAGGCAGTGATCCACCTCCCTTCTGAATCAAGCTTGAGGCCCCAACGAAAACTACTAGTCATGTTCCAGACACATAATAAAATACCTTTCTTCAAGACTTTTGCCAGAATTCTAAGTATAATACCATTCCAAACATTCCTGAGACACCTAGCATATTACAATAGTACTTGTATTTCCTGAGAGTCAGAAGATTTACTATTTTTTATCCGCGGTGGTGGTGCTGCGGTAGCGTTGTTGCCATGCAGTAAGACGTAGTCCCGTTCGATTCTCAGCTAGAGCGTCTTCTGTGTGGATACATGCGTGAATGGGCGTACCTTCGTTGAAGGTTGGGTGTCAGGGCTGGCAACTCGGCACGTAAAAATCTACTGCCAATCATTAATGGACTGGCATTCTGCTGTGGCGACCCCCAACTGGGAAAAGCCGAAAGACACAACAACATCCGAGTGACGCCTCAAAGTGCATCTGCAATTAACTCCTACTGATGCCTCTAAGCATCAAATATTGCTTATTCAAATTTACATGAATAATTCCAAAACCATGCTAAATATAAGGTTTTAAAAGATTTTATTTTAAAGCTTACATAATGGCAAATTCAACAGCATTAATATCTGACCTCTATCTAGCGCAGTTAAATAGATATTAACTGTTGTTTTTATGATATTAATTTATTTAGATATAATGTTCACATTTTCCTAAATATCTCAACAACCAAGTAACACAGACAAAACACCTTAGCCTCATATGAAAGCGCTCAGCTAGATGAATACAATGCTGCTGACAGTATGTGTGTAACTTGAGTGGTTGCTGAGATACTGCAAGTTGTTTACAAATGTTACACATGTAATAGTTACTGTGTTTACTGTGACTTATAAAATTCAGTTTAAGACCTAGAACCTAAAGAATGCTAGCACTATACAAATAGTTTGTGCTGAAGAGTTTGCCATTTATACTTCTTTCATAACCCCTATGGTTCCAGAAATATGAACATTAGTTTGAAATGTGAGGATACAATTTGATTCTGTCAAAAGGCTTAGGCTCTGCCCTTTGGAAGTTACAGTGCAAACTTCCTGAGCTCCACTGGAGTGAATGAGTTAAGAGTGCCATGGGTAGATTTTGTGAGACTTCAAATGGAAGTCCACATCTCTGGCATTAAAGATCAAGCATGTAACCACAGCAATAAATGTGAAAAACTATAGTAAGGCTAGTTCCATTGAATAAGCGATTAGCTGACATTCCATGTGGCATCACTGAGGCATAACCAGCAGCCAGTAACAAACAGTGTTGATTTAACTATTGTCAAAGAGGATTAAATAAGGAAAAAATAATCTCTCATCATGTAAAAATGAAACAGTATGAACTTAAAATCAATAAAATAAAATACATACACTTAAAAACTGGCAGTTGTAAGGAGTAAAATAAAAACAAAACCGATAAAGAATAATGCCTTAGCATATTTGTAAAGAACCTGAAGAAAGCTGTCAAGTAAAATGCTTTAAAATGATAACTTAATAAATCAGAGATGACCAGTCTATGAAAAGTCAGCTCCCATATGAGTTAATCTTATTACATTCTGACCTTTGAGAAATTACCAGCTCCTTCTCTGGAACTCAAGAAAAACAAAGGCTTAAGTTTGATTAGCACCAGTCAGAGCAGATCACTAAGCTTCTGGGGGTCTGATTTCTTGTGTTGCTTTTTTTTATTTGGTTTCCATGCAAAAAAACAGGTGTAAAAAATGTCTTTTTCACTGATTGGGAGAATTCATTAATATCAATCAAAGTTGATTAAGAGATGTCCATATAATGGTTGTCATCCTGTGAAGGGAGAACAATCTCTATCTGTTATTGATGCGCAGTTTTTCTAGGCTCCCGGTTTTGAAAGCTGTTATTAGCAGAGGTAGGGCTGTTGGGAGTGAGCTCTTTCTTTACACTGAGAGGGGTCAAAAACTTTCCAAGAGTAGCTGTATTATTGCAAATGTTTACAGACTTTCTGAAAATAGAGATACCAATGGTATATTAAAGCAAATTTTCTCATACGAAAGACACCTCAGAATATGGAGAACGTGATATTTTCTAACCAGCTTTCTACTGCATAAGAAGTACTAGTTAGTGCAGTGAAGCTGAGATATAATTTTTATAGCAAGCCTGTTGTGTATGAGAGAAATGGCTACCTACTGAAATATCAGGGCTTGAAATGTCGAGTTCCATTAAGGTAAAAAAAAAGACCAAAAATGCAGAAGACTGAATATCAAAGATCATTCTTAGCCTTTAAAATTGTTTTTGCAAAGAGCAGCCCTGCACAACCCCCCAAACTTATGTATGTGTGTCTCTCTCTTTCTATATATGTATATATATATATATATATATATATATATATATGGTTCCCCTTCACAAAGTCGAATAACCAGAATCTCAAAAGTCATATGGTCGAGACCATATGCTCAAAATTGTGGAAGCTCGACTCTGTGAATGGGGAATGGCATATAGCGCAGAATGGGAGATTTCCCTTTCTGCGCTGTAGCGCAATCTCGGAGTTGGACTAAATAAATAGCGGGGAGTGTGGGGGGTGCATAGGGGGCTTGCCCCCCTGCAGAAACACTTTGTTGTGCTACATTTTTCTGTTTTTCAGCTCCCTTTTACAAAGTCGAGCTTCAGAAATTCAAACATATGCCATATGCATTTCAAATTTCTGAACATTCAACTTTGTGAAGGGGAACTATATATATATATATATATATATATATATATATATATATATATATGTATATATATGGGTCTAGGACTAATGATCACCTGCACATTTCAACGAAACTGAAACGGGCGAGCCATGATTTGCAAAACTACTTTTTCATCGAAAAAGCACTTTCACGAAACTAAGCTAAAAAAAGAAAAAAAAATATATGAGAAAATGGCTTTTATTGAAATCGTGGCACAGTGGGCATAAGAGAATATTCCCTCTTCCCCACTGTAGTGCGATGTCGGAGTGAGAATATAAAAGTAGGGGGTGTGGGGGGGTGCAGGCTTTCTCCATTGCATAAATGTGATTGCTGTTATCTTTTTTTTTTTTTTTTTTTTTTTTTTTTTTTTTTTAGCAGAGTTTCACGAAAGTGTGCTCGGCCATTTCAGTTTCATTTAAATGTGTCATCGGTAATTAGTCCTAGATCCATATAGATATATGTATATATATATATATATATATATATATATATATATATATATATATATATATATATATATCTGTATCAATATCAAAATAGCTCCTTTCTAGACAAAAATATCCATTATTTTTTTGAATAGTTTTATTATGAACATCTTCTGCATTCATCATGTTGAAGAAA
This sequence comes from Protopterus annectens, assembly GCF_019279795.1. Lineage (NCBI taxonomy): Eukaryota > Metazoa > Chordata > Ceratodontiformes > Protopteridae > Protopterus > Protopterus annectens. The sequence continues at coordinate 265,523,902 of NC_056725.1, read as the reverse complement.
ACTGATAGATAATGCCCTTCCAGAAAATAAGCATAATCCAACTGGGAATACCGTGACAGTAAAATGAAAATGACTGAGCAGTCTGCTTTGGCATCTTAATGCAAAACATTGGACATATTCCAAAAGAATGTTGTGGACAGCACAGCAAATCAAAGAAAGATACCAGCATATAAGTGGTAGACCTGATTTGGTAATGGACCTTAAAACAGGACCAAGTGGTTATCGATTCAGTGTAGAATAATTGTGGACTCTTTGCATGACTATTGGTTTTCAAAACACAAAAATACAGTGGATGCACCCAATGCAAATATAATGCAACTGATTACTTCACAGACAATTTTCTGAAAGCAGACAGAAAAGGTCATTTGTGTATACCTTTAACCTTATTATTTACAGCAATATTCTTTGCAATTCTGCATTTTTCACAAATATTTTAAGAAATGCAGGCATCAATAATCCATAGTAGAGGCTGATCTGCAGATTTGTCCTAGTCAGGATTCAGCTAAGCCAGGTCTCTGATTAAGAAATAATAAATTGATACAGATTAAATAGACAGCTGGTGCAGGCTGTGTGCAGGACATGTGTACCCCATATGTTCGCTCACAGTCGGTGGGGTAACCCAGTAGTGATAGAAACAAAAGTATGTTTGAGTCTGGTATACTTGCCTCTGGAACATTGCATGGCATATCAGCAATGCTCTATGAGTGTCCCAGACAGCCACCCATCACATTCTAGCACAGCTGCTGGCAGTAATGTACACCAAAGAGGAGGAAGACATCCATTTCCCAACAGCAGCCATGGAGTGGAGAACTGTGATGCAACAGCTCTATACCATCGCCAGCTTCCATCATGTCATCAATGAAATTGAATACACCCACATCCCCAAAAAAATCCCAGCGGTACACAATGTCAAATGGTATATCAACAGAAAGGGGTGGTCATCACTCAATTGTGAAGTGGTGTGTTCAGCAGATGGTCTCATTAACAATATCATGACAACACACCCTGCTAGTTTGCATGATGCAGCAATTTGGAAGGAAAGTGCTCTGAGGGACACTTTACAACATAATGAAATACCAGAGGGGATTTCTGCTTGGTAAGTACAGGAACACGGCTATGATGTAATCTCATTCTGAACTTGTCATCATTATGCATGAGTACTAAATGTGTTTTTTTTCTTCTAAATACAAACTGGTGACTGTGGTTATGCACTGGACCCTTAGTTTATGACACCACACAGTGCCCTAGCAATGCCTGCAAAGGATGCATACAACAGAGCACACACTGCAACATGGAACACCATCAAGTGTGTGGTGTGCAAGATTCTAATATTTGGACCCATCTAGGGCTTTACTCCAATACACACAAGAAAAGGCATCACAGTTAGTCACTGTGTACACCATGCCGCACAATACAATAGCATCAAAATATGGTGACCTTCCAGCTGCAGGTGTGGATGACCTAACCCAAGTACCTCAGATGTCTGACATAAAGCTATCAGGATGATCAGGAGGACACAAGACTGAGAAGAAATATGAATGGGTGATAGAGGCTGTGCCTATATATTCTAGCTTAGACAACATAGCAGTGTCCGGCTGATAAGGTAGTGATATTCACACAGTATTGCCCCACATCAGCAGTAGAGAGCTCGACTAACTGAAACAGCCCATTAGTTATCCATGTTGAATATCATACATACCATAAGCATATGATTCACTTGTAATACCTTATACACATACACATGACATAGGAAGGGGCACATGTTGATGTCTATACAGGAAATATTACTACAGCTGTTCTCTCTGTAAGGTAAAGCACCAAATAAGTTCACACTGGTATATGGTGGCATGCTTGAGGTGTACATGTCAGAAGTTGTTGCTGTCCAGGTAGGATATCATCATACACAAAGGTAGCATGCAAAGTTAGATGTCAAGAGCCAATACAATACCAAATCTAGGCCAATGAAGTACATGGGAAAGTATCACCACCGATATAGCCTAATGATAGGGGTTGAGCAGGAATATTAATGCATCAGACATAGCATAGTGAGGTACAACAATGTTTCTGCAGCATACAGCAACATGAGTGTTGATAAGGACTAGCCAAAATGAAACAAACATATGCCACAGATAAAGTTCATGTTACATGCCTGATGTGGAATATTACACATAAGTCAATGCTACAATGCACAGAACATTGCCACAACATGTCTCATGTAGATGAGGGAACAAGTTTTGCCATGAAAAGCATCAGTGACAAGCATCACCATTAAACATGCATCATTGTCTGGGCTGCAGCAATAGAGGTAGATATGTGTGTGTGTGTGTGTGTGTGTGTGTGTGTGTGTGTGTGTGTGTGTGTGTGTGTGTGTGTGTGTGTGTGTGTGTGTGTGTGTTTGTATAACCAGGTAGATATGGGAAGACACACATTAGAACTATATGTCATCATAAGGATAGCAAAGGAAAGTATGTAGACATAAGATCATATAGTGCTGAGGGGGAGGCATGTGCAGTAACTAAGTAAAATGTCATATGTCACACTAGTACACATGCAGGCATGGCTGACAAGAAGAACATGTGTAATGTAGCAAGCAATGCTGGAAGAATAAGGTATAGGATGACCAAGAAAAATGCTTGATATATGTCAACTACAAGAGATGCAAACATGGAAGCAGGGTAATTGCCACATGTAGCATTGCAGTCATCAATATCTAAGCTAAGATATAATAATTACAAATATGTACAATATAAGACAACTATAAGGAAGTTACATAAGTCAGATAAATAATCAGAACAACTTGTGGCATCAAACATTTGAGAAACTTCTTACTTATGGATTAGGCAGTGGTCAACACAGTGGTCATTATTGCACAGAGTAAGAGTGGCACAACAGGGCACAAATTAATCAACTATTAGTGTTTCTCTAGCATAGTCCAGAGTGTCCATGCTGATGGCTTACACCATACTTCTGGCTGCTCCTGCAGAATCTGGAAACACTTGTCCCACAGTGTTGTACTGAGGAGCAAGATGTTGTAACTCTAGCAGTGTGGGACATGCTGTGGGTAGGAGCAGTAATATAATGTGCATGATACGACTGCTGGGTTCAGAGCAGATTGAGCAAAAGCAGTTGAGTATGCACATTGTAGTAGAGACAATGACGGCCATGTGTGGGTCTACCTCCCTAAAGGAGGGAATCTCCTCAGTTTAGCTAGGATGCATAACACCCAGTTCATAATATGACACTGCTCTAGCACCACCATAACAAGGCTTTCAACTGAGTATACAATAGGTAGCACACTATCAGGTTGTGCAGCCAGTACTATCATGACCACTCCATGTCTGCGCTCCTGATCCTCATGTAACACACACACACACACACACACACACACACACACACACACACACACACACACACACACACACACACACACACACACACACCTTGCATGGGCAAGAGTAATAGTAAGTTGACCAGGCTGGAAACCAGGATAATGATGATGAGTATGATGATAATGATGAGGGGTACATTTTGCATGTACCATCCTTCTAGCCAGCCAAGCAACAATACTAGCCATCACACCAGACAGATGACTTAATGGACCAGATCCATGATGTCTTCACCAATGTGTTCCAGATCCAGATAAGAGACAAAGAGACATGATGGGGAATTTTTTCCAGGAGATGACATGGGCCATGAGTGACTCCTTCCAGGAGATCATATATGAAATCATTTGTGACATTTGAACCCATCTGGAAGGGCCCTCAGAACTCTAAGTCTAGTCTCTGTGATCCATTAATGTAGTGCTACCACCATAGTGTGCCTCTATTTGACTACTTTTGCATTATTAGGCACACATTTCTGCACAAACCTCATACTGAGTTGATGCTGGAGGGATGTACCATCTGATGCACACCTCACAACTCAATTTCAGTGGAGCTATGTATTGTTTCTGTTGTATGGCAATTGTTACAATATGAGACTGCCAATATTGCAATGTTGTCATGATCTCATTAGATACTAACATTCCTGTAGACAATGCTATGGATAGTGGGTATGTGTTGCTGCACCCTGCATGTGGCTTGCTTCTTCTTCATGCAGTTCACTGTGGCAATGCCACTGCAGATGCAGTCTTCCCTTTTCTGTGACTGATATGTCTGCCACAGGTGGCATTTAGCCTGTGTGACATACTTGACTTGCTAGCAATATTCACATACATACATGGACAATTTCTGTCATTAGTAACTGTGATATATTATGCATGTTACATTTCATAACATTCCATACAAACCAATGTAGTACCATTGTCTAGAAACTACTTTCAAATGGGTGATATATGTACAAAGTTTACTCAGACTTGCTCATGTTATGATTTCGATATGCTGTTTACCTACATGGCATGTCAATGTATTTTCTCCAATAGTGATCTTGTTTCGGCAGGAGGTCCCACTGCCAATATGTTGTTATTTGTGATAGTTCATGATAATGTGTGTGGCACGTAGTACACAGTTTTATTCTACCAACATAATGTATGCTCTGGCCTGAAAACTTCCATAGCCCATCATATTGCCATTGTTACTGACATTGATTTCTTTTCCCCATTATTTTTTTGAATTCTATGTTGTTATCTTATAAATCATAGAAGTAGTGAATAACCATATTATACGGCCTACTTATTCTGGAACAAACCACTGTAATCTGTATATAGCCTATATTTTAACATGTGTATACATTGCCTGTATAAAACACATGTTAACATACCTGTCCAATGGTCATTATGTATAATATGGCAGCCTTCATTAGTAAGGCTGTATAACTAGATGCTCCTAAAATTAAAAACACATTGTATGGCCATAGTATGTATGTGTCTTTCAATCACATATGGTGTGCCATAGTTGCATTTTATACAACTGACCTTTGACTAGTCATATGCAGTTACAGATTCTGTTCATATCACTTTCTGAGAGTGTGCCACCTGCTGCCTTATGTTAGCATGGCAGCACATATGGGTAGCTGCTATTCATACCTACCTGTTATGTACCTATACCATTTTCTGTTTAACTGCTGCAAATTACAGTGTTGTGCATCATTTACACATAGATATGTTTATAGTTATCATCGGTTCATACTGCATATGTGTCAGACATTAGCCATTTGCTTCAGTATATCTTGCAGGGGACTTGAAGTCCATTTTGTGTTGAAGACATGAGCCTGTGGCATTTTTTTTCCTTAGATATGTTTGTCCTGATTTATTTTGTGCCAGCTTTCCCTTGATAGCACTTCCTTACTAAAGTAAAACATGCTGCCAATCTCGCTTTCCCTTTATTGCTTTGGCCTACATGTTTCACATATACATGGCATATGTATATGTATATGTTCACCTTCTTGTAATCATTGTAGTGTAGTTGTACTGGTACAATATGTCATTGTGCTTCTATGTTAGCTATCATATATATGCAAGGCATAAACACACAAGGTAGTGATAACTGAATACATTCCATAAGTGTGTTGTGCCTTGCACAAACATTTGCATGCTTCCATCCTATACACAGGCCTACATTCCTTACCTGTTATTTTTCAAATACTATTTGATAATGTATATGTATTACTATGTTCTTCAAATTTCATGTCATTGGTGTTGGCATGTATGATGAGCCTTCTTCATGTTTGGCTTGTGTGATGTTGCGTATACACATCTATGTATACCTGAACATCATCTGTGCCACCTCTGGCATGGAATGTCTTCTTTGACATATGGACCCCATTTCTTCTGTCTTAATTGTGTGCATGTGTATTGGTTTATTACACAGCAATGTTGCATTGTTGCAGCAGTATTGCTGTTTGGAACAGTGCTTAGTTGTTTGCAATTGCTAACATGGTTGGAGATTCTAATCTGGCCTCTGCTTGTCTGCTCCTACATTTCCTTGAGTGGATTTGGTCATCCTTGCTGTTACTTGACTTTCACATGCATGCTGATAACTTGTTGATGATTTTTTTGTATAACCACAGTCTATCACAAAGACCAATATTCTTCACCACAATAATAATCCAATTCCTTGAAGTGCAAAGGATTTATTATAAAACACTGTTTATCTCATATAAAATGAAAATATTCTCTCTAGCGCCTCGGCAGACTTGCCTTTTACAGAGTAAAACATTTTACTCTGTAAAAAGCAAGTCTGCCGAGGTGCTAGAGAGAATATTTTCGTTTTATATGAGATAAGTAGTGTTTTATAATAAATCCTTTGCACTTCAAGGAATTTGATTATTATTGTGGTGAAGAAAACTTGTGGATGATGCTGTTTGATGTGCACCATGTACTGTGATGACAGCACTCCCTATTTAGCATTCTCTGACACATGCCTGTCACCAGTCATACTCCTTTTGGGATGAGTGGCACACTGCTTGCAATATCTCAGCATTGTTTTGTGTGTCATACATATGTATTTTTAAGGTATACCATAGCTGGTATGCATCCCTGTCCTGTTTGTCATTTTTTTGTTTTTCCATCTTGTATAGTCCACATGTGTGCTATGTACATTCCTTATCCTCTATGTACCTGTGTCTTGTGAAAAAAGCAGGCTTATGGTATATTTAGAAAGAAAGTCAGGGAAGAGAATTTTCTAGAAGTGAGGAAGTAAGTCAAGAAGTGAGACTAATGAGGTATAAGGAATGAAAAAGTATTTAATCACATTTAAGGATATAGTTATTCTGGTTTTGAGCAAGAACAATGCAAGATTTTAGCTAGGAAGTCTTTCAGAGAGGTTTTGAAAGATGGGAGGGAGTTTATTGACCTGATGGATACAGGTAAGTAGCTGCATGCCTTAGCAACCTTGTATGAGTACAGGGAATACCCAGCAGATTTGGTTTGTAGACAGGAGTTTTTGGTCACTGGAATGGCAATAATCGACTGGGAACATATTTGTATAGAATGCTTTTAAGTGCTGGAGAGGCAGATGGATGCTGGATAATTTTATAGCTGGTAAGAACGTGTATATGTTAATTGATGTGACAGTTCTAACCAATTTAGGCATTTTTATGCTATACAGTGGTGGATACTGAAAGGCATATTTGCTGCAAATTAAGCAACTATGTTATAGCATTGTTAAAATTTTAATTTTTGTGAAGCCTGTAGGTTAGTAAAGATGAGAACAGACTAATGAAGTGTGGGGAGGAGATAAGTAGTGGCATATGTAGTTTTAGTTGCATCAGTGAGAAATGTTTTGGCTCTGTAAAGCATCCCTAGCTTTTGATGAGTTTTTCTTATTCAATTTCATATATACAGGTTGAATATAAGCTTATCATCCACTATCTCAACTAATAATTTACTATGAGAGGTGACTTCAATGGTTGCATTATCAAGAGAGAGTACTTTAAATTTTTGTTTTTTAAAGAAAGAGGAATTTGGGGAAAAAATAGTACTTTGGTCTTTTTTTGGGTTAAGCATGAGTTGTGAGTTATGGAGCCATGTTTAAGGTGGCTGTTAAAGCTTTCTGAGTAATTTTTGGGAGGTGAATCATGTCAGATATGCAGATTAGAGTGGAATCATCTGCATATTATATTAGGGTGGCCTGTTGTAAGGATGTAAAGAAGGTGCTGGTGGAAATATTAAAGAGAAGGGGACCAAGGATAGAGCCTTGTGGTACACCAGTGATGACTAAGAGGTAAGGAAAGAGCATGGAGTGCCATTTTACTGACTGATACATATTAGACAGGTAGCTTTTGAACCACAGAAAGGAGGGCTCAGGGAGACCTAGTGAGGACATTTGAAGTAGAAGTCTGCTGTGGCAAACTGTGTCAAAGGCTTTAGACAAATCTAGAAATAAGGAATGACTAGATTACTGTTATCTCTAGTTATATTGATATTATCTATATGAATTAGAAGGGCAGTGCTAGTACTATGGAAAGGACAGAAGCCATGTTGTAGAGAGGATAGGAGTTCTTCCTGCAGAAGATAGTCTAGTGATTGTTTTTGAATGCATTTTTCAAGTATTTTAGCAAAGGGTCTAAAGGTATTAATGTCTGTTGAATTTCCCCCTTTGTGCAGAGGGATTATGTGTGACTTTTTCCAGAGAGTGTGAATACTGGATTCCCGGACTGACCTATTATAAGGGCTGAGACAGAATAGGCAATGCCATTGGCTGCCATTTTAGGTACGCACTTGGAAGATCATCAGCTGAAGAAGAGCGCAGTTTAAGTTTGTGTAGTGTAGTTTTATATAGGATGTGGGCACAGCTTTGAAGATAAAAGTGGATGTAGTGACATGTGGCTGTTGGGCAGGGATGGGATTGGATGTTGAGGAATCCTTGGTTAAAGATGCTGTACTATCTATAAAATAAGAGTTGAACTGTATTGCAGTTCCAAATAGGGAGTTAGTGGGAGAGGGGTTTGAGTTGAATTTTTGGCTGGGATGTAAGATTTCTTTACTTTTTGGGGGGTGTGCTTAATATTATTCTGAAAGTTATTATAGTATACATTTTTGCCTTCATTTATTTACTTTTTACTATGATTGCAAAGCATTCTAATGTTTCAAGGTATTGTGCTGTGTTATATTTTTGCCATTCTTTCCATGTTTTTTCTCTATCCTGCATTAGCATTCTACTCTTTTTGCATAGCCAAATTCCATTATGTGTTTTCAGTCTCTTCCTTCTAGGAGGTGCAAAGCTATTTAGGATATTTAGAAAAGTTGTATTGAGTCTGGCTATGGTGGTGCAGCGGTTAGTGTTGTCACCTCACAGCAAGAGGTTCTCCAGTTCAATCCTCAGCTGAGGTGCCTTCTGTGTGGAGTCTGCATGTCTTCCCTGTGGTCACATGGGTTTCCTCTGGGTGCTCTGGTTTCAATGCAAAGACATGCTGTAGGTGGATTGGGCACTCTAAATTGGCCCTATGTGTGTATGTGTGGTTGGGTGTCAGGCTGACAACTTGACACTGTAGAACTCTGCAGCCAGTTATGAGTGGACAGGTGATCTGCTGCAGAAACTCTTAACCAGGATGAGCCTTAAGAAAAGTTTTATTGAATTCCTTTACAGCATCGTCTAAGGTGGATATTTTTTAGAAAGTTCCAGTTAATAGCTGATACTGTAGTAATGAACATGTCTGGGTGAAACTTGGAAAGGTTGCATGTTGTTTTATAAATATGCTGATTATCTGGAAGTGAGCAAAGTCTAGTCATATAGACTGGGAGATGATCACTAAGAGACATTGTACCTGTGGTGGAGTAATTGCTAGAGTCTGATACTAGTATCCGTGTCTATATTAGGAAGTTGAATGTTGAAAAGAGCAAATGCTCTTAGATTTGACACCTAAATACTTAAACCACACAATATTGAACATACGGAACAGTGATTTTGCTCAAAATAAAAATCCAAAGACAAAATAAAGTGGGGGCTTCACCTCCCCCACACCCCCTACTTAAATATACCAACTCCAAGATCACACCATCGTGGAGGAAACAGCAAATTTCCAGCAATGGCACAGTGATTTTTTTTCCCCGAAAAAAAAAAAATCCCTGTTCCAGCCATTCGACATTCCGTGGTTTTAGTTATTAGGGGTCGATGTAAGATCGTTCACTCTTTTCAACATTCAACTTCTTAATATAGACCCTATTATCTGGTCAAATAGGGAAATTGATGTCTTGCTGTACTGTGTGGGGCTATTAATTTGTTGTGTGAAACCATGTAAGTTCCCGGTCAGGAAAGCTTCAATGCATTTTCACACACTCCAAGGACCTAAACCTTGTCACCACAATAAATAGAACATGCTGGAGGGATAGATTCCTGTCCCGGAGACTTCCCATACTCTGGAACAAACTACCCATTCATGTCAAGTAAAGCTCTTCATTGGCCCTCTTTAAGAAAAACCTTGACGACTGGATGGGAAATAGAAAATTCACCCGGGGAATCCCTTCTGTGCTTGACAGGGGCACAGGAACATCATTTTCTTGGGTGCAGAAAGCCAGGGAACCTTTTTGGCTAGGCTTATATAGGCCCCAGGACCGATAGTTTAGTACCTACCTATGAACCTATGCTAGATGAAGGGGAGTTAGAGTTTATGTCCAACCAACTGACATTCACATCAGCTAATAGCAGTTTTTCTTGTGGAAATGTTATGGATATCCAATGTGGGATATCTTCCAGAGTAGCTGTATTGTTGCCAGGAGGGATGTAAATGACAGTAATACATGTTTGTTTATAACTGTTTATTTTGAGGAAAGCAATAAGATTCTCTGCTGAACTGAATTTTGGTGTTTGTTTACTGTAAGGGGAAATGATAAAGCAGTACCACCACCTTTCCTCTTTATACAGTCATTACAGATGATATTAAAGCCAGGAGGAATAACTTCAGAGTCACCTATGCTGGGTTTAAGCCAAGTTTCTCTTACAGTGAGAATGTCAGGCTTATGTTGGGTAACCCACAAACGTAGCTCTTATGCTTCTAACAAAATATCCCCAAGTTGGGAATTGTCTGTTATTATGTAGAGAACAGTGTGAAAGAGAATTATTTTTATGTTTATTGTCACAGTTATGGCCTTGAATAGGATATATATTTCCTCCTAGCTTATGGAATCCAGCCCATTACATCAACCTTTTGCCAATTGTAACTTTCCGATATCTAATGCATCTCACTGGGATAGTTTGCCTTTTTTATTTAAGGTGTTTTTGTCAGTTATTCCTTTTTAGTGTGAGAAATTGTTAACTTTATAATGGGTCCCATTTGGACGAATGACTTTTCAAAAATTCACTCAACAAATAAAAAAATCTCATACTGGCAGTCCACAGAGCAAAAGTCTCTGTTTTGTTTAAAATAAAAAGTATCTGTGGTTTACAATTTTCATCCCATTTTGCTCCATGGACTGCCAGTACAAGATTTTTTTATTTGTTGAGTGCTTTTTATTATTGTGCACACAGTCCCCAGGATTCAGTAAACTTTGTGTAGGAATAGCATTATTCCTACATGGAGTGAATGGTGTTCGTGTCTGTATCCCACTCTCAGCAGTGTGCCTTACATATTACTGAAGGTACACTACTGAGATGGAGTGGTGGACATGGACAGTGAATGAGTGCAGGGGGTGTGTTACAGTGCCACAGATCTGTAACACACCCCCTGCACTGACATAGTGCTGTATAGTGCTTAACAAATGAAAACAGTGTCTGCAGACACTAAAATAGTGCAATAGCAATTGAAATAAATGCAGGGGATGTGTGACAGGTACCGTCACACAGCCACTGCATTGTGAAAGAGCCATACGGCACTTTACAAATGAAAACATTGTCTGCAGACACTGAACTAGTGCACTAGCAATTGAAATAAATGCAGGGTGAGTGTGACAGGTACGCAGATGATTGCAAATGTGGAGCCATTATTGATTCTCCAACTGATGTAGACATTCTACAAAAAGTCTCACTGACACCAATGACTGGTGCCAGAACCATGGCCTTAAGCTCAGTGCCAAAAATTGCACTGTTATTCCCTTTGGGAAAAATTTGGTGCCCATGAACTACCACATAGGCAGTAGTCCACTAAACACAGACAGTGTAATAAGAGACCTGGAGACACAGGTTGACAGCAACCTTTCCTTTGATAATCACATTGCCACTATAGTCAGAAAGTCCTTCTATGTGGCACATCTCATTACAAAAGGTTTCTCATCTAGGAAGAAAGAGGTCATAATCCCTCTCTACTCATCCCTCATTAGACCTATTATAGAATACAATGCCCCATTTGATATGTACCTCACTAGACACTACTGGAAAGGACACAAAAATACCTCACTAAGAGGATCTTAGGCCTTAGACACATGGCCTATATGGACAGACTCAAAAAACTCCAGCTATACTCTATCTCTTATTGCCTACTTAGAGGTGATCTCTGCTTGACCTACAAAGCCATGTCTGACCCAGAGCTGCTAGATAAGCTACAGCTAAAGAAATCCTATTCCCTCCATGCCACATGCTTTAGGGACCTAAACATCATTACCACAATAAACAAAACATGCTGGAAGGACAGGTTCCTAACCCAGACAATTTCCATACTCTGGAACAAACTTCCCATTCACATGAAGCAGAGCACTTCACTGGCCCTCTTTAATAGAAATTTTGGTGAGTGGATGAGCAATAGGAAGTTCACTCCGGGGATCACTACAGTGGCCTTGCTTGACAGGGGCACTGGGAACTAACTTTGGGCAGTATGATGCCAGGGAATCTTCTTCAGCTAGGCTTATATAGGCTCCAGGGCCATTAGCCTAGTACACACCTATGAACCTATAAACCCTGCATTGTGAAAGTGCCATATGGCACTTTACAAATGGAAACAGTGTCCGTGAACACTGAAATAGTGCAATAGCAATTGAAATAAAAGCAGGGGGTGTGTGATAGGTGCTGTCACACACCCCTTGCATTGTGAAAATGCTGTACAGTACTTTACATTAGAAAACAGTGTCTGCAGACAATGAAATTATGAGTGTGAAGGGAATGCAATGTAAAGTGTGTGTGACAGGTACTGTGACACACCCCCTGCATTGTGAAAGTGTCATACGGCACTTTGCAATCATATACCTCAACTGTACAGATTTTTGCAGAATGTCCAGATATTTGCCTCATAGTTTTGGTCTGTTCCCCCATAAAATTACTGTTTTTCTGTCAAATCACTGAGAATTGAAGTCCCTAAATAATAAAATAATTTGAGTTACAGTCTTCACATCATTCAGAAAATGCATGCTAATACAAAACCGGACAGTCTAAGGAATAGTTGATAGAATGACAGGTCATGCATTAGCATGGATTTTTTTGAAGAGTATGATGTGTGAAACTCAAATGTCCCTCAATATTTTATAACTGCAGTCTTTAATGATTTGTGACTGATTTGCTAGGGAAACACAATCCCATAACAAATGGACCAAGAATATGAGGCACAAATGTGGACATTATGCAAAAATCTGTACAGTTGAGAGGCTTAGGAATGTGAACTCATGTCATGTAGGGGGTGTGTTACAGCATCTGTAACATAGCCCCTGCATTGTAAAAGTGCTTTACACCACTAAAACAAGAAGGAAAGTGTCCCCAGACACTTATCTGATAATGTGAAGGTTAACAGTTTACATTTAAATTAATATTTCATTTTTTTCTTAATTTTCCTGAAAGTTTAAGCACAGCTGAGCGGGCTTGCAGGGGGTGGCGCCTTTCTCAGTAGTGTTTAAACTTCTCAAGAAGCTATATTATAAACAAATGTATAGGCGAAATTCAGACAGTTCTGTTAGCTTAGTGTTTAGATTCATAGCTTCATATGTAGTAGTTGCATGGTTTGAATACCAAGACAGACCATTTAGCTTTTACATGGGAAAGCAGTTTTATATTATTTTTTATTTTATTTAATGATGCAGTAATTAATGTTTCTTAACTAGGGTAGTGTACCTGGTCCAAATTCCCAGTGTCAGTGGAGATATAAGGTGAAAAACCCCCATTTAAACACAAGTGTCACATACAGTACAGTCACACCCCAAGGTAATGTAATGAAAGCACATAGGGGGAGGTCATGTAAATTATACAATGAGTGGAGTGGTAATTGATATTCCAAAATGAGCATGCTGACTGTGCACCCCAATCAACATGCCCATTGTAAATCCTAGCATATACCAATGGAAAAAGCTTTGGTTGCCCCGACTTTATTCCATTGCTATATACTGTAATTTTAGATATTTTTTTAACAAAAACAAACAAACAAAAAAAAAAACTCAATCCAGACTCTGGGCATAGCAGAGAGACAGGAAGGAGAAAATACTAGGAAAATCAGGTATGTTATTCAAAACTAAAGACACGTACCTGACTTTCCTTGTATTTCCTCCATTCTTACTCTCGCCTACCCCTAAACTGTATGACATTTTTTTTTGTATAAAAAAAATAGAAAAGAAAAGTGGAGCAATGGAGACCTTTTCTGCATTGCTTCCTTTGCAAAGCATTGATGTACTGACTATGCATGGGAAAACAAGTCCCATACGCATGTGCAGTGCATCAGAAAAAGCCCCAGGATACTGGAAAAATGTGGAAGGACAGCATGACGCTGGTATACAAAGACATTTATTTAAGAAAAGTAAATATTTTCTATTAAATAATGTCATTGTATAATAGTAATAACCAACCATGTGGTTGTCATATATTAAGATTTAACCATGGTTACCTTTATTTAATCACTCAGCCTCACCCTAGTGATTAAACCACAGCAACCATGGGTAAATCTTAATATACCACACAGATGTTGTCAGTTATTGCTTAAGTAAAATCTATACACTTAATAATAATGTAGCAGTAATGTGTAATTAATATTCAGTTCTGACTTATTTTTTAAATGAAAATGTTTGTTTGCCCTTATCTCAGTTTTGCTAAGCACTGCTAAGCCAAGCTAAGCAATGCTTAAACAGGACTTGTCTGAGTAATACTTAGCAGTGCTCAGCTCTGCTTAGCTAGTTTGAGCATTGCTAAGAAGTCCCATTCTAAGCAGTATTCAGCTCAACTAAGTGGATTTGCACACTGCTAAGCACTGCTCAGCATTTGCCACCTTAAGCACTACTTAACACAGCTTAGCGGGTTTGTGGACTGTTCAACTTTGCTCAGCATTTTTGAAAATGGTCCAATGATGGCAAAGGGCAGGAATATGGTCTTATTTAAACTGCACAGGCAGGAATACTGGCAGAAAAGTGATGAGGTTAAAGCCACCAACATAACAGCTGCAGCAAAACCCAAATTAAAGGCCATGCTCCTAAATACTAGGAGTCTAAATCATCCTCCACAAGGAAGATTAAGCCTGTCTGGTAGACATCTGCAATAAATAAACTCTATAACCAAAGAAAAAAAGTACTATCCAGGACTAAGAAGGACCAGGTGCCCAATTGGAAGCAATCTCTCCTTAGCCTAAATAAGCAAATAAGAGCACTAGTGAAATCCTCCAAAGCAAACTTTGAGTCCAGATTGGCCACATCTACTACAGACTATCATAAGGCCTTCTTAACATATGTCCATAATCTCAACGGTAGCACCCAGAACTGATTAGAATTTGTGGCCAAGACCACCACATATACAAATGCCATAGATATAGCAAACCTGCTGTCTGACAGATTCTGTGTAAACTTCACCCTTCTGTCACCCCCCATCAGTAAATCAGGACCTTCTCAGTACCTGCCCCTTCCCCTTATATCTAGGGATCAGGCCATCACTGCTCTCTCAAAAGCAAAATATGCAGCCTTCATGGGACCCGATAACATCCCAGGCTGCATCCTACATGAACTCAGGCAGGAGCTTGCAGCAGCATTAGGCACCATATTGAACCAAAGCCTGACTACAAGCTTTGTCCCAGCTGAGTGGAGGACAGCCACTCTCATCCCCTTACACAAAGGTAGAGAGTCCAATGATCCAGGAAATTATAGACCCATCAGCCTAACTAACCTGATCTGCAAGGCCATGGAACGAATTATCATGGACCTCATTAACAAGGTTATTGGCAAACCTCCAAGGTCATGTCTGTTATAGTTGGTTGACTTTTTTGAGACAGTCACCAAAGCCATGGATGAGGGGAAGACAGTGCACACCGCCTACCTTGACCTGGCTAAAGCCTTTGACACTATTCCCCACTCAGGCATAATAGATAAACTCTCTCAAATAAGCATTAATTTGTATGTTACCAGATGGGTAGCTAACTGGCTCACTGATAGAACCCACATAGTCAAAATAGGGGAAGGCACCTCAAGCAGGAGACCTGTATCGAGTGGCATACCCCACGGTTTGTTCTTGGGGCCTCTGTTATGTGGGATATACTTTTCTGAGGTGCTGGCCAAAATGAGTAGGCTATGGCTGGCCAAGTCTGCAGATGACTGCAAGCTGGGAGCTTTCATCAATTCACCAAGTGATGTGGACATCCTCCAAGAGGGTCTCACCCAAACAAATGACTGGTGCCAGAAACATGGCCTCAAGCTGAATATGAAAAAATGCATCATCACCCCCTTTTGGGAGAGTGATGTCTCCACAAATCATCGCATTAATAACAATGCCTTAAGCACACAGTCAGTTGTGAGGGATTTTGATACCCAGATTGATAGTAACCTGACGTTTGACCACCATGTTGCTTCCATTGTACAGAAAGCTTCCTACATGGCTTAGATCATAAGAAAGGGTATCTCATCCAGGGACAAGGAGGTCATAACATCCCTAAACTCTTCCCTTATAAGGCCCATTATTGAGTGCAATGCCCCACTCAGCATGTACTTTGCAAAGCACATACAGCAGCTGGAGAGACCACAGAGGTTCCCCACCAGGAGAATCAAGGCCCTCAAAAATCTACCATACACATAGATAGGCTAAAAGCCCTATCCTTCAACTCTGTGTCATACAGAATACTCAGAGGTGACCTCTGTCTGGCATACAAGGTGATCTCGGACCCCACCTTGATGGGACTGCTGCATATCCTCAAGTCAAGCTCCACTCAAGTAACCTGCACACACGGACTCAACCTAATCTGTGACATCGATAAAACTTGTTGGCGGGACAGATTTGTGTCCCTGAGACTCCCCCAGCTATGCATAATGGTGTGTTTGTTACCCACAGCTTCAGAAGAGAGGGCTCATAACATTGAGAGACACGCAGGACGACTAGTACGAGACTGTAATAGGTGGAGACTGTAAATATATGATGTGCAAATGTGTATGGGTCAGGTATGCAACCCAGCAGCCTGCTATGGTCTGTACAGATCACACATAATCACATCCACTAGGGGATAAATGTGTACACCTGCAAGCAAAGTAGTAATACACAGTTCACTAACTATCACACATGACGCTGTGATAATCCACTTATAATACAAGGTGAAAATGAGTGACCAAATGACTTCTAGGCAGAAATCAGTCAAGCAGCAGACAGCAGTGCCCCTGTAGCTCAGTGTGATGAGAAATACATATATCTCTTGCTAAATTCTGCACAAACATACCATGGTTTGGATCCAGGGGCTGGTATGTGTTCATAGTGACACAGAAGTGTAGAAACTGTTAGGTAGTGTTAACATATATTTTCTCCACAGGGGTCACAGGTAAAGAACTGATTGTATTAGCTGTATGAAAGGTATACTAATAAACTCTCTACAAATGTTCTAGTGCCCAGCCCCATGCCAACAAATGACAGCAGGATAGCTATACACACTATAGACTCTTCCTGATACATGTCTCTCAAGTGTCACACTGTTACAGCTACTGATCACTGTTGCAAATAACCTTGCACACAGATATAAGTCAAGTAGAAGTACGCCATTAGCACACTCACACAACACCAGTGCAGGGTACACCTTGTTAGTCATATATGTAACCTTGACATGTACGAGTCTCCTCTTCTGATGTACCTACAGTTGTCACAGCTTGCCCCATAGCATTCCAGGTCAACAGATTAATAGGTATGTACATGCTACGGTAGCTATAGGCCTCAGGTAGATGTAAAGTGAGGGCAGACCTGTAGAGTATTGAGCAGTACTATTGTGAAAAATATAAGCCTATACAGTTGGTAATGGACTGTTTTTCTCTCAATCCACCCCTTTTCTGCTTCAATAATTATTATTCATATACTACTCAAAACCTAATGTTGGGACATTTGACCTATTATTGTTTATATATTTAAATGGTTCAATACTAAAATACCTTGTTGAAATTCCATTGTTGGTAGCCTGTTGCTGTATATGTTACTGGCATTCTGTTACAATAATGACTGTTATTCCATGTATGCATGTATGCTGTTTGCCATGCAATTTCCCCAATTCTATTGTTCTGGGTTAATTGGAACATCTATGCCTGCTGTTATAACTAATTTTTAAATGTTTTGTTCATTACTAACCAATACACCTTGAAAAACATTAACACCATAGCATGTTTGGGTAGGCAGATCCCAGTGGATATACCTGTCCTGCCTCATTTTGCCAGCATGTCTGGGACCCAACCTCAAACTGCCACCTCCACTGGTCCTGCACCACCCTCATGTGGAACTGCATCAAAGGACAGGGCCCATCCTCACTGGGCGCAGGTGTGAAGAGGACCCTGTCACCCGACACCAGTTCTGAGGTATGATGTGCAGGGTCATCCAGAGGGACTTGGATGTATGCCTGCACCAGATCGAGGGCAGACTGGTGCACCTTGAGGAGCAGGCTTGCCCCATCATCCACCCCCGAGCACAGTCACCTTCAGGACCATGAAGAGGCAGTGGTGACTGCCCATGGGTGGGGACCTCAGTCCCAATGTTTCCATCTGGGGGCATGAGGCCCCCTGATTCCCAACCACCCACCCCGTCCAAGGTGTTTACCCCTCATGTGTCATACACCACCCCTGTCTGCTGTCTTGTCTGTCTGCAAAAACAACTTCTCCTACCCAGCTTACCTCCCCAAATGTACCTACAACCCTTTCCCAACATCCCACTCTCACCTTAAAAAAAAAGAAGCGCCATCTCTCCCCACAAAAATAATCTTGACCAATACATAGATTTCCATTTTGGCCCACACACACTGCAATGAATCAATCATCCCACCAATTAATTAACATACTTATGTCTCCCACACCTCTCCCTGTGGGGTGTGAGGCTTCAAACTTCAAATTGTCCACATCATTCACGACTGTTGCTGGCCAAGAAATGGAGAGCTATGGTCCTTTCCTACACTGGTCCTGCACATCCCTAGCTGCCTTTAATAATATATTTCCCCCTGCTTGCCCCCATTTCATCACTTTCCTATCACTCCTTTTTTCTTTCCTTTTTTTTGGAATTAGCATGGGTTTAAGTGGGAGTAAGCCCTGCTAAGCTAAGTGTCTCTTGGCACCACTTACCATCATACAAAACCCCACAAACCTGCTTAAAACTGCTTTAATCACTCTATCTCATTCACCAATTGTTCTGCCCAGCAATAAATTAACCAGCCCTGCCAGGTTTCAAACCCAGGAACCTGTTTACTGCAGTCAGAGAAACATAGCACTACACCAAATGTGCTGTGGAAAATGCTAATGCTTTTGTAAATATATCATGCATTACAGTCATTTAACATTAGGAGAAAAAAAGAGGTCACCACTGACAGAACTTGAACCCAGGACCCTGTGTGCTTGAGTCAGAGCAATTCAACACTATGCCAAATCAACTGCAAGAATTGGCAATACTTTTGTGAACATATCATGCATTACAGTCATGTAATAGTAGGGGAAAAAGACAAAGCTGCCATGTTTTGTACACATAACCTTCTGAAACAGAGTCACAGCAACACAACACAATACCAAATCAGCTCTGGGGAATTAATGATGCATTTGTAAATATATCATGCACTACGAGGATGTAACATTAGTGAAAAATACATCAGTGACAAAGTTTGAACCCAGATCCACCTGAACTGCAGTCAGAGAAACATACCAGTAAGCCAACTGACTTATAAAGTAGGGAAACTGTTTTAACAAACATATCTTGATTTCCAGTCACACATTACTCCTATATATACTGGTCAAAATCACAGTGTACTTGGGCCTCTGATGCAGAGTACACAGACAAATAAATGCAACTGGATGTACAGGAGGCCTACAATATCTAGCAGAGCTGACAACTGCACAGAGTGTTGCTGAATATCCACATTTGTGCCCCCAATTCATGGCAGGGTCCTCATAGAACCTACTCTGTGTGGGCATATACTGGCAAGGCTCTGCAGATTGGGGTTACAAACACATGACAGACAGTTCGTGTTGCACATCATATCCATCAGAACACACATGTCCATGCTAATCCTGTGTCACACACTGTATGCATGCACATATATCTTACAAATACACGTGCCATATGAATGACTTGGTAGCTACATCTGTTACAGTTCTAGCATCTGTCACATATAAAAACCCACAGTCCTGTCCCACAGCCTGGTGTGTGGCACCACAGCTGCATGCATGTCAATTAAACATAGGAATAATGAAGTCCTGCAATGTCCAGCAAAACTGGTTGCTCCTACTGCAGTCACTGCCACCTACAGTAGTACAGTAAAGCCCTGCAAGGTGGGACATATTTCACAATTATGAATACGTGTGCCACATGTTGTTTAACACTCTCTGGATGGCACTATTACATAATATATGCAACACAGGCACATGTCTCATCTGGACTGTTGTTTGTACCCTCAACCAGGCCATGCTGTGACACAACAGCTGACACCACACTCTCACTGACAGTTACAGCTTGCTCTCCCCCAATGTCTTCACAATCCGTAGTCTGAATCCTGGTCAGAATGCGCAACTATGACCTGCTACACATGCAGCAGTATGTCCAACTACCTGTTACAGACCTAATATTGCTCCCAAACACCTAGAAAAGGGCATCCACACAACAGGCAAACATAAAGGGTTGGGCGGTGTTGAGATTTTAAGGGATGTGTCTCTGTCTGCCCCTACAAACATGCACAGCTGATAGACCAGTATCAATTGTAGCAGCATGCAGTCAGACAGGAAGGGATCTATGACACTCATATGTGCCTGTCTCCTTACTCACCACAACACACATGTACACAGTACACTGCTACAGAATCTGAAAGCCTGTTAATGGCCAGACATACATACCTGTCAAATGTACAGGTTTCCACAGAATGTCCAGGTTGTTGCCTTATAATTTTGGCCTGTTCCACCTAACATTTGTGATTTTCTGTCAAATCACTGGGATGATATGAGCAATGATGTCACTAAATGATGATATACATTTGAGTTGCAGACTTCAAATCCCTCAGAAAATGTATGTCAAACCCTGTTACTCTAGCAAATTTTGAAGTTCATAGGAGCAATATTTAAAATCTGTCCCTAGTTACAGCCTTTTGTCCTGCCAGTTTGTCATGCTTTGTCCAGATTTCTTGAACTAAGAAGTTGAGAGGTTTGACTAAGTTTCAGGACTGTAACCACAGTGTACTGTACTGGCAAAGAACAGAAATGTATATAAAGTATTGCCTATGCAAATGTATGTATTAATGGTAGAAGCTGAAAGCTTCGAACATACAGACATAAGTTGCAAAACTTCAAGTAAATAACCTGAACTTGTTTTATGAATGTGTTATCTCAGTATCAGTGTAGCAAGCAGACATAAAAGTCTACAGCTAGAGGTTTTTGTATTGTCTTGAAACTTACATTATGACTAGGTTGAAAATGTAAAAGTGTTATGACTTCCAGTTCTACACAAACATCAGACAGGTATGTACTTCTGACACAGAGATGTTAAAATGTATGTTAGTTGCTGTTAGCCTGGAAAGTGAAGGCAGGTGACACACACTGATGTAATCTGAGCTAATCCAGCATTAATGTTGATTATCACTTTCAGACCTGTCTCATACAAAGCCCTTTGCATGTTGTATGTGCCTGTGTATCTG
This sequence comes from Protopterus annectens, assembly GCF_019279795.1. Lineage (NCBI taxonomy): Eukaryota > Metazoa > Chordata > Ceratodontiformes > Protopteridae > Protopterus > Protopterus annectens. The sequence goes on along the minus strand of NC_056725.1, from coordinate 265,502,521 downwards.
ACAACATCCACTCATCTGCATTTGCCTTGCTAATAATTAGGAACTAGGGAAATGTAAAGTTGTTTACATATAGATGGGACGTTATAGTATATCTGTGATATTTGTGTAGTTGGCAGTGTTCTGAGTATCAGGCATCTCTGCATTTAATGTTGATTTGAAGCCCTTTATCCAAAGTTTGATCACTTCTATTGTGTATCTTATTCTAGTATTACATTTATTTTGTTTTAATTATTCTGTTCTATTGGAGTTTTAAGAGAACCCCTCCCACTCAGCCAGTCCTTGTTGTGTTCTTAAATTTGGTTGCTTTTGAGTTGCCCACCCCTACTATAAGTCTCATTTTGGACACTCCTCCAGTCCCATCCCATCATCTTATTGTACTGAGTAGAGAGAGAGTATTTGGGAAGACCCTCCCTTTGTTTCCCAAATGTAAATTATCGTGTTTAGCCCCTCCCACTTAATGTAATAAAATAATTCTACTGTATTTGTGTTGTTTCCTATTTTATTAGTTTATTTTGCCTTTGCTGCCTGTTCTTAAAAGTACTCAATTGCACTTATTCTGCTGCATTTATTACTGCTTGTTAGTAGCCTGATTAAATTGTAACTGCTATTCTAAGCCTTTTGGTTTCATCACTTGGGCTTCAGACCAGTTATTGTACATTAAGATGGTTTGTGGTTCGCACTCTTGTGGGAGGAGAGAGTAGATTCTGCCCTTCTGAGCTTGGAATTGCTGGTTAAAGGCTTATTATGCCTGGTTATTTGCACTGACTCTTTCTAAAATTGGTGTGCCTTGTTTGCTGTAGCATGGACTAGATTCAGACCTGCTGAATCTAGCTTTGTTTGTATATCCTGAGTACTAATCCAGGACATCTATTTTGGAGAGGGTTCCCCTGCACCCTAGTGGTAGGAGTGTGCAGGTAGAACATGTCTGATTGAAGACCACTGAAATAGGGCTCAGTTTAGATACTTTTTATTTGTTAATTGGTTAATTTGCTTAAATCAGTTTGCTCTTGTTCACTGCTGTTATATTTAAGTGTGTACATGTTCTCCTCTGTTAAATTGACCTAAACAGAGTTGAAATATCTTCAGCATAGTTTGGTTCCAGGTTTTGCTGTATTCAGATCTGTTTGTGTGATTCCTGTGTTTCCTACTACACCATCTTGTGTTGGCCAGGGCCTGCCTGCATTTAATGGGAGTAATTGAACTGTTTGGAACTGGTCTGGCATAGGGTGTTGAGCCAAGAGCTCAGGGACAAGAGTTGGTTTGTCAGTTCCAGTGTTTCTATTTTACCTTTGTTGTTGTGGTATTTAAACCAGCATCTGTGTGGGTTTGTGCTTGTTTGCCTGTTGCACACCACCGTTGTGTTGTTTTAACCCTTTGTGAGATATCTCAGTTGCATTTTTCACTTACCAGCCATCCTGTGTGAGTGATGCCCTCGCCTGCAGCTACTATATTGATTTTATCCAGCCATACTCACACCTATAGGTACTCTCCGCAAATAGTAACCAGATAGTAACCACTCTACTATCCCAGACCTCAGACAGCTCAGCAAGCCCCTGCCTGGCACCCTGCAGAGTTCTACAGCAGCAGAGAGACAAAAGAGAAACTTTGGAGTGATTAAGTATCATTTTTCTGCATTTTCTTGCTGCCTTTAACTAATTTGCCTAAAATGCTGATTTTCTAGAGTTTCTGTGATTTAAAAAGCTTGTTTCAGCTACATATTGTACTTATTTCACTGCCTGCACATTAACAAAGTCATTTTATAGGTTCATAGGTTCATAGGTTCATACTAGGCTATCTGCCCTAGGGCATTTATAAGCCTAGCCAGAGTGTGTTTGGCTTTCGCCACCCAATTTAAATTAATTTTGCTAAGCCCTTTTTCAAGGTTAGTATACTGTGCTTCTGTCTAACAGTGACACAGAAGTGATACCCAGGGTAAACCTATGATCTCCCATCCACTCATCAAGATTCCTCTTGAAGAGAGTCAATGAGGGACTCTGCCTAACCTGGACTGGGATTTTATTCCAGAGTGAAGGGAGCCTCTGCGTTATGAATCTATCCCTCCAGCATGTCCTATTTATTTCAGTGCTGAGGTTCAAGTCTCTCGAACGCGTGCCTCGATGGGATTTGGATTTTCTGAGGTGCAGCATGTCCATTAATTCCAGGTTGGCCATGGCTTTATACGTCAGGCACAGATCGCCTCTAAGCAGGCGGTATGCCACTGAGTAGAGCTGGAGTTTCTTTAACCGGGCAGCATATGGCATCTGTTTGAGCCCTTTGATCCTCTTGGTGAGGTACTTTTGGGGTCTTTCCAGTTGCTGCAGGTGTCTGGTAAGGTACATCCCGAAAGGGGCATTGTACTCAATTATGGGCCTGATGAGGGATGAGTAAAGAGGCATGATGACCTCCCCTGATCTAGATGTGAATCCCTTCATGATTAGGTGGGCTATATAAAATGTTTTTCTAACCACTTTGGCCATGTGGTTGTCAAATGAGAGATTGCTATCAACTTGGGTCCCCAGGTCCCTAATTACTTCTTCTGTACTTAATGGATTACCACCTATGTGGTAATTTCTGGGCACTTTGTTTTTGCCAAAAGGGATGACTATACACTTTTTGGCGTTTAGCTTGAGGCCATGGCTCTGGCACCAGTTGTCTGTTTCTATGAGGCCCTTTTGGAGGATGTTTGTGTCGGCTGGAGAGTCGATTATGGCGCCCAGTTTGCAGTCATCTGCGAACGTAGTCAGCCACAGTCCTTCCATGTTGGCCTGTACCTCCGAGAAATATATACCGAACAAGAGAGGTCCCAGGACTGAGCCTTGTGGGACGCCACTTGTAACTGGTTTGGTGTCTGACATGGCTCCAGCAATTCTAACCATGTGGGTTCTGTCCTTGAGCCAGTTTGCAACCCATCTAGTGACATAGGGGTTTATATTTAAGCTGGTGAGCTTATCTATAATGCCCGAGTGGGGTATTGTATCGGAGGCTTTTGCAAGGTCCAGGTAGGCTGTGTGGACCACCTTCCCCTTGTCAATGGCCTTGGTGACTGTTATAAAGAAATCAACCAGGTTTAAGAGGCAGAATCTGCCCTTAACAAAGCCGAACTGGGTAGGAGCCAGTATCTGTAGGTCCCCAATATCTTTATTTATGAGGTCCATGATGATCCTTTCCATAACTTTGCAGACCAAGCTAGTCAGGCTTATGGGGCGATAGTTTCCAGGATCCGTTGAGGCACCACCTTTGTGGAGAGGGACCACTGTTGCTGTACGCCACTCTTTGGGTACATATCCTGTAGTAAGGCTGAGATTGAACAGTAGTTTTATGTTTGGGTTTAGCTCTTCTTGGAGTTCATGTAGGATGCAGCCCGGGACACTGTCTGGTCCCATTGATGCTGTGTTTTTTGCTTTGAAGAGGGCGGCTCTTACCTGAGCATCTGAAATGTCAGGGGGGTAGCACTCTGCTGGGATAGATATTTGCCCTTTTGGTGGGGAGGGGGGAGAAGTTTGCCCTGAACCTGTCAGCTAGCATGTTGGCAATGTCTATGGATTTGGTGTATTTTTTGTCATTTTGGTCTAATTCTGAGCATATCTGGGAATTTTCACCCAGGTTACTAACATAACTAAAGAAAGCCTTGTGATTATCCTTAGTGTCCTGTGCAATTTTTCACTTGAAGCTCGCCTTAGACGATTTTATGAGTGCCCATAGTTATTTGCTAATACTGATCAGAGATGCCTTCCCTTTTTGGGATTTTGCTCTATCATGTATTAGCTTCCTCCTTCTATTGTATAGTTTGTTTATGGCTGGGGTCCACCAGACAGGACATCTGCCTTTGGAGGATTGGGTCTTGGTTTTATTTGAGATTGCATGATCCATGCATTCCTGAAGGTGTTCATAGAATGCATTTATAAAGGATTCTGTGGTCTGGGCCGTATTTTCCACAGGCCCGGGGGCTTTCAAGGATTCCACCTCGGTTTTGAGGAGTGTGAAATTTGCTTTAGAGAAGTTTTTCACTGTGGTTTTCTGGGCAGGGGGTGGGGTCGGGATGTGAATATCCAGTGAGATTAGTTTATGGTCTGATCTTACCAGTGAGGGATACACTTCTGGTCTGGAGCATAAAGTCCCCATGTTGGTGATGATCAGGTCCAGTATGTTTTCCCCTCTTGTGGGAGTGGTAACAAGTTGTTCCATAGCATTTGAGTTTATAAATTCTAGGAACCTTTGGGCTAGGGCGTTGGAGCTAGAGTAATGCTCCCAGTCTATGTTTGGGTAGTTGAAGTCACCCAATATAATAATGTTTGGAGAGACCTTCATATTTTCTAGTGTTCTCAGGAAGGCCGAGTGGGGTTCCTGGGTTTGGGAGGGTGGTCTGTAGCAGGCTATAAACTGGAAGGCAGTTTTACCCACTGTTAGTTGCATGTGGATAGTCTCTGATGCTTCGTGCTGTGCCACCAACCTGGAGGTGTGGGTATCTTTGATGAATATTGATACTCCCCCTCCTTTTGTGGTTCGGTCCAAGTTTTGGGGCCGAAAAGCATGGTATGAGGTATAACCTGGTAGTCTGGGGTGCTCTTGGGAGCCTTGAACCACATTTCTTTTACTGCATAGATATCGATGTTCTCCATGCTAAGGAGAGTTTCGAGTGCATCCATCTTGAGGTTTAGACTTCTGGCATTGAGTAGGATTACTCTTAGTTTCTTATCCCTTGTGATACCTATGGAGGTGGGTTTGTCTTTTGAGCCTTGCCTAAAAAAGGCACTATGGGGGTAGCAAGAGCCTTTGCCAATATCCAAAAGCCCAGGGGTGACAGGTGCAAGCCGTCCCTAGCGAAGCATCGTGGCTTGTCGAGCATGTCATCCCAGGTTGACAGGCATTGGATCCCCTTTGAATGACACCAATACTTAAGCCAATTGTTGAAATTGATCATCTTGTCTTCATATTGTGGCATCATTCTTGGTGAGGGTAAGATGCTACTCAAGGTCAGGGTCGTACCAGCCTGGGCTACATGCTCAGAGAGCTCCTCTATGTCTCTTTTCATGTAGTCCAGGGAGGTATGTCTCAGGTCATTCACACCAGCATGGACAATGACTGAGTCATATTTGTACTTGCCTTGGAGTGACCTGAGTGCTTGTGTTATGTGGCAGATCCTAGTGCCTGACAGGCAGCTCACCGTGACCTTCTCTTTGTTCAGCCTGGTGAGCGGGATGTCAGTGTGCCTGACGATAGAGTCACCTATTACAAGTGCATCAGGTGTGTTGTTTAGCCTTAAGGGCTGTGACTGTTCGGCACACTGGCTTTGTGAGCTATGTGTTGCACATGTTTTGTTTTGGGGTAGTGGATGCTTGGGTGTCTGCTTTGGAGGTCTCTGCTGCTTAGGCAGATTTTTATTTAGAGCCTATGAGAATGCTTTTGTGTGTTTATGCGTTTGGTTTGCTGTCGTGGTATGTCTGTGTGAGACTGGAATTGTAGTGAGTGTGGTTTCCTTCTCATCCTGACTGGTTACGCCAGTACTGAGTTGAGAGAGCTTAGCCTCCAGTTTGGCTATATGGTTGCATCTCTCACATGTGTTGGAATTTGTTGGGAGGAGGAGAGGGTTGTCTGTGTACATGAGGCAGTTGTAACATTGCCTCAAGATTCCCAGATTCACCAGCTGGACCAGAGAGGAGATTGACAACTGACCTTTGGACATGCTAGAATAGTATTGGGAATTCCTTTATAATTAAAAAAAAGGGCCAATGGGGAACAAGGTACTCAAGGGGAGTTTGTGAGGGTATAGTGCTTTTAATTTTTTAGTGCTGACTTATATAATTGCTTTAGTGAGCAAGTGCCAGGTAACTTAAATGCAATGTGTTACAGGTAGCTTAAATGCAAAAATGACAAACAGTAACTTTCTTTCAAGTGAAACAAGGAAATAAGTACAGTAAGCAATGCAGATATCACTAGGGATCCACAGAAGCGCTGAAAAGCCGCGTTTTAGGTGGAATTAGCTTTTCAGGGAAATAAGCAAACAAAGAGCATGCATACAAACAAAGCTAGATTCAGCAGGCCTGGATCTAGTCTATGCTACAGCAAACAAGGTGTACCAATTTCAGTAAGAAGCAGTTCAAATATGCAGGCACTATAAGCCTTTAACCAGGAATTCCCAGCTCAGAAGGGCAGAGTCCAGCCTCTCCTCCCACAAGAGTGCAGACGATGAACCCTCTTAATGTAAAATAACTGGCCTGAAGCTCAAGTGCTTAAACCAGAATTAATACACTTTTAGAATAACAGACACTGAGCCCTCAATCAGCAGTTCCCAACTTAGAATGATGTAAGCTACCTGTTCTGCCACTACAGTGTAGACCACAAACCTTCCTAATGTAAAACAACTGGTCTGAAATCCAAGTGCTTAAACTAAAAGGCTTAGAATGAGTTGCACCAAGCAGTAATAAATGCAACTGAGTACTTTTAAGATGACGCAAAAGCAAAATAATGTAGGAAGAAACACAAATACAGTAAAAGCAGATACATTTTTTTTTTTTTTTTTTTTTTTTAGTGGAAAGAGAGAAAGGAGTAGCAGAAACTAAGCTGATTGGCCTTCTCAAATGTTCTCCCTGTACTGGGTAGAATGAGGTAATGACACTAGACTGGGAGGAGGGTCCCAGATCAAATTTACACTAGGGGCGGGCAACTGCAAAGCCACCAACTATAAAAACCCTATACCAACAGTGAGGGAGGGTGGGAAGCAAACTGCAGAAATGTATCTCACAGCTGAAAAGCAGCAGTGAGCCTTTAAATGAAAGTTTTAAACAGCTAAAGGAGCCTCCAGAAAAAGGAGTTTAACTGCAACAAGTTATCAGAAATAAATAACCCAACAGATGCTTAATAAAAGTGGACAATTTCCAGTTAATACCTCACACACAGTGAAACTAGCTAGAAAAATACACAGTACACAAAGTGCTATAAATAACAAAGAAATAAAGAACAAAATAAACAAAAAACGGGATACTTAATGTTATATATTATAGCTCCGAGTTTCCTCAGTGTCCTTCCTTCGATCAGTTCAGTGTGAAATGGCAGAACACTCACAACTGAATTTCTTGGGTAACAGAAAGTTGAAACGCGAGACAGCTTTTAAGAAATAAATCTCAAAAGAACCAATGAGGTGCTTAGTCTAAGCTGTAGTCCAGGTGACCTCAGTCAGCCAATGACCTCAAACAATTCTCTCTCACTGAAATGCCTGATGGCTTTGGCTAAACCAAGATGTCCCTGAATATGTGCTCAGACACACAGCCTCCACAAACACTAGGCCCAAATACAAGCCTGAATATGGAAATGCTACAAATATCCCCACTACTTGGAACAACTGCAGAAATGTATCTCACAGATGAAAAGCAGCAGTGAGCCTTTAAATGAAAGTTTTACACAGCTAAAGGAGCCTCTAGAAAAAAAGAGTTTAACTGCAACAAGTTATCAGGAATAAACAACCCAACAGATGCTTAATAAAAGTGGACAATTTCCAGTTAATACCTCACACAGAGTGAAAATAGCTAGAAAAATACACAGTACACAAAGTGCTATAAATAACAAAGAAATAAAGAACAAAATAAACAAAAAACAGGATACTTAATGTTATATATTATAGCTCCGAGTTTCCTCAGTGTCCTTCCTTCAATCAGTTCAGTGTGAAATGGCAGAACACTCACAACTGAATTTCTTGGGTAACAGAAAGTTGAGTTGAGAAAATTTTAGTGCTTAAATTACCTGTTTAACTGTTGTAGGCTACACACTCAAGTGTGATAGCCATTTTTATGCATTAAAGTGTTTTTTTTATTGTATCTGCTTTCTTTTCTGAAAAAAAAAAAATATATATATACATATATATATATATATATATATATATATATATATATATATATATATATATATATATATATATGTTTTTCTGCCTTTCTAAGCTAGTATAGTCCACTATTCAGGTTAGTGCTGAATTTAGGGCTGTGTTACAAGTTTCTGTGTTTGCCCATACCTTATTTGGATAGAAAGAAGTTTCTCTGTTCGCTGTGAGAGAGGGAGCTTTGAGCAGCCTATCTGTCCCTGGAAGAGTGGTTTCGGCCCAGAAATTAGTAGTTTATTGGCCATTTTGGGCTAATTTCTATCTCTTTCATTTCCTTGCTATAAAACCGGCATTTGTGCAGTTTTGCATGCCGGGCAGCGCCGGTTAGCTAGGGTTTAACTATTCCCGGCACCACAAAGTCTACTGTTCAATTTTTCCCTTGGAACTAGACAAACTTTCAACTTATGCACTCAAATCATTTACTTCTCATCCCGGCATTTGCTCAAAACTCATAGCAAGCACTAATAAACCTTAGCACTAGAACACCCTATACTGTAGAGAAGGAGAAGGCTCTCTACTCGACCTTACCAGCCAATCAGTAAAACAGTTCACTGTACCTATCCAGGCATGTCCAAAGGGCAGTTTCAGGTGTGCTCCCCAGTCTAACTGGTGAATCTGGCCATTTTGAAGCAATGTTACAATTGCCTCATGTACTCAGACAACCCTCTCCTCCTTCCACCAAACACTAATACATGCGAGAGATGCAATTATACAGCCAAACTGGAGGCTAAGCTCTCTCAACCCAAGACTGGACCAGGCAGTCAAGAGGAGAAGGGAATTACTTGCATCACACCACCAGTCTCACATAGCTCTATGAAACCAGCATCAGCAAAAAGCACACATAAATACATGAAAACATACTCAGAGGCTCTATATAAAAATCTGCAAATGCAACAGAGACCTCCAAAGCAGACATCCAAGCAACCTCCACCCCCCAACACAAACCATGAAACACATACTTCACAAAACCAGTGTGCCACACAATCACAGCCCTTAAGACAAAATAACATACCCAACACAGTAGTAATAGGTGACTCTATAGTCAGGTACACTGACATCCCACTCACTAGGCTGAGCAAGGAGAAGGTTACTGTTAGCTGCTTGTCAGGTGCTAGGATCCGCCACATAACACAAGCACTCAGGTCAGTCTAGAACAATTACTAATATGACTCTGTCAGTGTCCATGTTGGTGTGAATGACCTGAGCCGTACCTCCTTGGACTACATGAAAAGAGACATGAAGGAGCTCTCTGATCACAGGTAAGGGAAAACAGCGCCTATACTTTACAAAAAAAAAAAAAAAAAAAAGCACCAAACCAGGCATGTCCAAGGGTCAGCTTCCAGTGATTTCTCCTGTCCACCTGGTGAATCTGGGCATACTGGGGAAATGCAGCAATTGCCTCATGTACACAGACAACCCTCTCCTCCTACCACCCAACACTACAACCTGTGAGAGATGCACTTACATAGCCAAAATGGAAGCAAAGCTCTCTCCACCCAAGATTGTGCTAGACCTCAAGCAACACATAGCCATTCTAAAGGCACACCAACAACACCCACATATAGCAACACTAAATCCACATATGCAGAGGCCCTTAACTGTAACCTGCCCAAGCAACAAGGACCTCTGAAGCTGAAATGCAAACAAACACCAATCACAACCAAAGTGTTACATAGTTCACAACACCAGTGTGCCACCACACAACAGCCCCTAAGGCAAGGCAATGTACCTAACACTTTAGTCATAGGTGACTCTATAGTCCAGCACACTGATGTCGCTCTCACCAGGTTGAACAAGGAGAAACTTACAGTCATATGCCTGTCAAGTGCCAGGATCCACCACATAACGCATGCACTCAAGTCACTCCACAACAAGTACATATATGACTCTGTCACTGTCCATGTTGGAGTGAATGACTTGAGACATACCTCCTTGGACTACATGAAAAGAGACATGGAAGAGCTCTTGGATCATCTGGCCCAGGCAGGTATGACCCTAGCCCTGAGTAGTACCCTGCCTTCGCCCAGAATGATACCACAATATAAGGACAAAATGATTGACTTCAACAATTGGCTAAGCTTCTGGTGTCATTCAAAGGGGATGCAGTATCTGTCTGCCTGGGACGACATGACTGACAGACCATGATGCTTTGCCAGAGATGTTCTGCACCTGTCGCCCCTGGGATTCAGGTTACTGGCTAAGGCTCTTGCCACTCCTATAGTGCCTTTTTTAGGCAAAGTTCAAAAGACAAAACCACCACCATAACAGGTACAATCATGCAAAATCTGAAGGTAATGCTACTCAATGTTAGAAGTCTAAACCTCAAAATGCACTCTCTCGAGGTACTCCTAAAAATGGAATACATCGATATCTGTGCAGTAACTGAGACCTGGTTCAAGGCTCCAGAGAGCACCCCTGCAATACCAGGCTACAACTCTTACCACACTTTTCGGCCACCAAACCAGGACCGAAACACTAAAGGTGGAGGAGTGTCAATATTCACCAAGGATATTCACACCACCAGGCTAGTTGCCCAACACAATGCGTCTGAAATTCTCCAGGTGCAACTAACACTAGGTAAGACTACAATCCAAATTGTAGCTTGCTACAGATCCCCCACCATACCCCAAGATTCTCACTACACCTTTCTAAACATACTGGAAAATATTAAGATAGAACCAAACACCCTAATACTGGGTGATGTTAACTACCCTGCCATTAACTGGGAAAACTACTCATGTACCAACACCTTTGCCCAACGGTTCTTGGAATTCATAAATTCCAAAGCCCTGGATCAACTAATCAGTAGTCCCGCCAGGGGCTCCAATATCCTAGACCTGGTCATTACCAACATGGGAAATCGATGCTCCACACCTATGGTCACTCCCTTGTTAGTCAGGTCTGACCATAAGCTAATCACCCTTAACATCCACATCCCACCCCAACCCCCCAGTAAGAAAACCACCATAAAACATTTCTCCAAAGCCAACTTCATGCTACTCAAGTCAGAAGTGACAAACTTCATGACAACCATGCAGATGGGAACTGAAAGTTCAACTGCTGAATCCTACACTAAGGCACTGTACGAGCACATCCACTCATGCATGAATCTTGCCATCCCAAATAGAAGCAAGATGCTCTCATCCAAAAAAAGGAAGCCAGTCTGTTGGTCCCCTGCCATAAACAAACTTTACAACAAAAGGAAGAAACTGTTGCAGAAAAGAGGAAAATCCCAGGATGCACAAAACTCCCTTACCAGCCTCAGTAAGAAACTGAGATCCCTCATAAAATCCTCCAAAGCTAGTTACGAAAATAAAATTGCCAAAGATTCCAAAGACAACCACAAGGCATTCTATAACTATGTCAAGAATCTAAACGGCAATGCTCAGTTCTGCTCTGAGCTAAAACAGAATGGCCTTAAATATACTGATCTTAAGGATATTGCCAATATCCTGGCAGATCGATTCAGTGCCAACTTCACCCCAGGCTCACCCCCTAAATGGCCCATCTCAATACCAGAAGATTGCCAAATTCTGATAAGAATGGCCACACAGGTAAAAAACGCACTCTCCAAAGCTAAGAATACAGCATCCATGGGACCAGATGACATCCCAGGCTGTGTACTACATGAAATACAAAATGAACTGGCACCTCACCTAAGTATCATGTTTAATCATAGCCTCACCTCAGGTTTTGAGCCCACTGAGTGGCGCAGAGCTACAGTTATCCCACTCCACAAGTGGGATCCACCTTGGATCCCGGAAACTACCATCCCATCAGTCTGACAAGCCTGATCTGCAAGGCCATGGAGCGTATTATCATGGAACATATAAACAAAGACATTGGCAACCTTCAAACACTGGACCCCACCCAGTTTGGGTTTGTGAAGGGCCGATCTTGTCTCCTGAACCTGATTGACTTCTTTGAATCAGTCTCCAGAGCCATGGACAAGGGTAAGGTGGTCCACACAGCCTATCCAGACCTTGCCAAGGCCTTTGACACCATCCACCACTCTGGAATCATAGATAAACTTACTAAGTTGGGCATTAATCCCTATGTCACCCAATGAGTTGCTAACTGGCTTACTGATAGAACCCACACTGTAAAAGTAGCTGACTCCAAATCCAGCTCCAGACAAGTGACAAGTGGAGTACCTCAGGGTTCAGTCCTGGGACCGCTCTTGTTTGGTATCTACTTCTCTGAAGTACAGGCCAACACTAAGGGACTCTGGCTAACAAAGTTCGCAGATGACTGCAAACTGGGAGCCATTATTGAATCCCCAAATTATGTGGATACTCTACAAAAGGGCCTTACAGAAACAGATGTTTGGTGCCAGAGCCATGGGCTCAAGCTCAATGCCAAGAAATGTATAGTTATCCCCTTTGGGAAAAAACATGTATCTGTGAATTACCATATAGGTAGCAGTACACTAAACACCAAAAGTGTGATAAGAGACTTAGAGACACAGGTGGACAGTGGTCTCACCTTCGATAACCACATCACCACAACAGTCAGAAAATCCTTCTATGTGGCACACCTCATCACTAAGGGCTTTTCATCCAGAAAAAAATGAGGTCATTGTCCCACTGTACTCATCCCTCATTAGACCCATTATAGAATACAACACCCCGTTTGGTATGTACCTCTCAAGACATCTGCAACAACTGGAAAGGCCGCAGAAATACCTCACTAAAAGAATCACAGGCCTAAAGCAGATGCCCTATGCTGACCACCTTAAAAAACTCCAGCTATACTCTGTCGCATATCATCTACTCAGAGGCGATCTCTGCTTAACATACAAGGCCATGTCAAACCCAGAGCTGTTGGACATGCTACACTTAAAGAAATCCCAATCCTTCAGAGCCACACGCTCCAGGGATCTAAACCTTGTCATCACAATAAACAAAACATGCTGGAGGGATAGGTTCCTGACCCAGAGACTCCCCAGACTCTGGAATAGATTGCCCATACATGTCAAGCAGAGTACCTATTTGGCCCTCTTCAAAAGGAACATTGATGATTGGATGGGAGAAAGGAAATTCACCCCGGGGATCATGTCAGTCACCCTGCTAGACAGGGGTCCAGGGAAGTAAATAGTGTAGGAAGAAATAGCCAGAGAATTGTTATGGCTAGGCTTGTATAGGCCCTAGAGCTGATAGCCTAGTACAACCTATGAACCTATGAACCTATGAATATAGCCCAGGCCGGTATGACCCTGACCCTGAGTAGCATCCTGCCCTCACCAGGAATGATACCATGGTATAGAGAAAAAATTATCAGTTTCAACAATTGTCTAAACTTCTGGTGTCATTCATAGGGGATTCAGTGTCTGTCAGCCTGGGATGACATGCTCAACAAGCCACGCTGCTTCGCTAGAAACTGCTTGCACCTGTCACCCTTAGGCTTTTGAATACTGGCCAAGGCTCTTGCCACCCCCATAGTGCCTATTTTAGGCAAGGCTCAAAAGACAAACACACCGCCGTAAATAGCACAAGTAACAAAAAACTGAGGGTAATGCTACTCAATGCCAGAAGTCTAAACCTCAACATGCACGCACTCGAGGCACTCCTCTGTATGTAGAAAATCGATATATGTGCAATAACAGAAACCTGGTTTAAGACTCCAGAGAGCATCCCAGTACTACCAGGCTACAACTCATACCATACATTTTGGCCACAAAACCTTGACCGAAATACAAAAGGTGGGCGTGTATCCATATTCATCAAGGGTACCCACACCTCCAGGTCAGTGGCACAGCACGATGTTTCAGAGATTATCCACGTGCAACTAACAACAGGCAAAACTGCTATTCAAATTATAGCTTGCTACAGATCGCCCACCATGTCCCAGGACCTCCACTCCGCATTTTTGGAAACACTGGGAAACATAAAGATCCTGCCAAACACCCTGATATTGTGTGATTTTAATTGCCCAAACATTAACTGGGAGAAGTACTCAAGTACAAACTCCCTTGCCCAACATTTCCTAGAATTTTTAAACTCAAATAGCCTGGATCAACTGGTCAACACCCCCACCAGAGGTGACAACATATTGGACCTGGTCATCACCAATATGGGCGACTGGTGTTCCACACCAGAGGTCAACCTCTCGGTGGCTAAATCTGACCATAAACTAATCACTCTGGATATCCACATTCCGCAACCACCCCCAATCAAAGAAACCACTGTGAAAAACTTTTCAAAAGCAAATTTCACATTACTTAAGACCGAGGTGGGAAGTTTCAAAAACCCATGCTAAAGGATAACATGGTCCAAGCTGGAAAATCCTTTACTAATGCACTCTACGGACACCTATAAGAATGCATGGATCATGCTATCCCAAACAAAACAAAACAAAGACTCACTCCTCCAAGAGAAGGAAACCAGTCTGGTGGACCCCTGCCATAAACAAGCTATACAATAGAAAGAGGAAACTAGTACAGAAAAGAGTAAAATCCCAAGAAGGGAAGACATCCCTGATCAGTATCAGCAAGAAACTACGATTCCTCATAAAATCATCCAAGGCTAGCTTCGAAAGAAAAATTGCCATGGACTCCAAAGATATCCACAAGGCATTCTTTAGCTATGTCAAGAATCTAAGTGGCAATTCTCAGATCTGCTTATAGTTAGTGCAGAATGGCACAAAATGCACTGAACCGACCGATATAGCCAACATCCTGGCAGACAGGTTCAGTGCAAACTTCACCTCCCTCTCACCCCCAAAAGGGCCCATAACTATACCAGAAGAATGTAGTGCCCCTGAAATCACAGACATTCAGGTTAAAACAGCCCTCTCCAAAGCCAAAAGCACAGCATCAATGGGACCGGACGGTGTCCCAGGCTGTGTCCTACACAAGCTCAAAGATGAACTAACCCCTCACCTAAACACAATGTTTAAACTCAACCTCTCCACAGGCTATGTGCCCACAGTGGCACACAGCAATGGTTATTCTGCTCCACAAAGGTGGAGCCACAACAGACCCCAGGAACTATCGCCCTATAAGCCTGACTAGCTTGGTCTGCAAAAGCTATGGAGCACATCATCATGGATCTCATTAACAGAGACATAGGAAACCTCCAAACACTGGACCCTACCCAGTTCGGCTTTGTTAAGGGCAGATAATGCCTCCTTAACCTGGTGGACTTCTTTGAGACAGTTACCAAGGCTATAGATGAGGGAATGGTGGTCCATACAGCCTACCTAAACCTCACAAAGGCCTTTGACACCATTCCCCACTCAGGTATTATAGACACGCTCACCAGCCTGAACATAAACCCCTACATCACGAGATGGGTTGCCAACTGGCTCATGGACAGAACCCACATGGTAAGAGTTGCGGGAGCTAGGTCTGACTCTAAACCGGTTACAAGTGGCATTCCCCAGGGCTCAGTCCTAGGACCCATACTGTTTGAAATATACTTCTCAGAGGTACAGGCAAGCACAGGAGGATTATGACTGACCAAGTTCGCAGACGACTGCAATCTAGGGGCTATAATTGACTCTCTGGCTGACACAAACATCCTCCAAAAGGGTCCCCCTGAGACAGATACCAGGTGTCAAAACCATGGCCTCAAGCTAAATGCCAAAAAGTGCATAGTCATCCCCTTTGTAAAAAACAAAGTACCCACAAACTACTACATAGGTGGTAGCCCCCTAAATACAGAAGACATAATAAGGGATCTGGGGGACCCAAGTAGATAGTAACCTCACCTTTGATAATCACATTGCCAAAGTGGTTAGAAAATCCTTCTATGTGGCCCAACTAATCACAAAAGGGTTTGCATCCAGATTGAAAGATGTCATTGGGCCCCTCAATGCATCACTCATCAGACCCATCATAGAGTACAATGCCCCATTTGGGATGTGCCTTACAAGACACCTGCAACAACTGGAAAGACCACAGAAGTATCTCACCAAGAGGATCACTGGCATCAAGCAGATGCCTTATGCAGCTTGACGGAAGAAACTCCAGCTACTGAGAGGTGATCTCTGGCTGACGTACAAGGCCATGCTCAACCTAGAATTGATGGACATGCTCCACCTAAAGAAAACCATATCCCCTCAACCCACATGCTCCAGGGATCTAAACCTTACCACAACAATAAATAGGAAGTGCTGGAGGGATAGATTCCTGTCCCAGAGACTTCCCATGCTCTGGAACAAGATTCCAATCTACATTAGACAGAGCTCCTCGCTAACCCTCTTCAAGAGAAACCTTGACGAGTGAATGGGAAACAAAAAGTTTACCCCACAAATCCCTTCAATGGCTCTGCTGGACAGAGATACAGGGAACTAATTTAAGGGGCAGTGAAAGCCAACACATTCCAGCTAGACTTATAATTGCCTTCGGGCAGATAGCCTAGTACCTACCTATGAACCTATGAACCTCTGTTCCACAGATTCTGATAACCATGGAAGGACAATGTAAAACAGTGTAGAAATTGCCTGATGTACACAGACAACCCTCTACTACTATCATCTAAGAACACAATATGTGAGAGAGGCAATCACATTAACAACCTTGGATCCTTGCTGTCTCAGTCAAAAGCCAGTACATGATTGACAGACCATGATGCTTTGCCACAGATGGCCTTCATCTGTCTCCCCTGAGCTTTAGGCCTCTGGCAAAGGCCCCTGCCTTACCTATACTGCCTTGTTGTAGCCAAAGTCATGACCAAAATAATACCAACATGAATAATTCATATAAATGAACTTAAAAGTCATGCTGCTAAATGCTGGTTTTAGCATGAAACTGTACTCATTGCACGCATTCCTTGCCCTGGAGGATGCTGACATTTGAGCAGTCTCTAGAACCTGGTTCAAAGCTGTGGAGAGCACCCCAACCTTACCAGGTTACCCATCCTACCATACTTTCAGTCATCAAATGGAAGTCTACAAAGCTAAAGAAGTTGAAGTTCCAATATTTATCAAAGACACCTTCAGGCTGGTCAAACAATATGACACACAGGAGATACTGCAAGTGCAGTTAATTTTTGACAAAACACATATTTAAATCATAGCTAGCTACAGAGCCCCAACCATGATTCAGGACACCCACTCCACCTTTCTGGACTTAACTTAATCCATCAGGAATCAACCCTCTACCTTGTTCCTGGGTGGCCATTAACTACCCAACCATAGAGTGCAGGACCTATTATAGCCCAAACATGAATGGCCAGAGATTCCACCACTTCGTCAATGGCAATGCATTGGATCAGCTGGTCGAAACCCCTATGAGAGGTGAAAATATCTTGTACCTGGTCCTAACCAACATGAGTAGCTACTGTAAAACTCCTACAGTGTTATCCTCCTTGGTAATATCCCGCCATAAAACAATCACTTTTGAAGACACCATCTGACTACAATCTCCTCAGAGCAGGTATAAGGAGCTGCACAGCCATCGTCCCTACAGTTGGAACTAGCACAAATGTCCAAGCCTACACTGGGAAAATATATGAGCACCTACATAGCTGTATGGACTCACCAATATCTTACAGGACAAAATCATCTTCCTCAAGGAAGAGTAAACCTGTCTGGAGGACAGCAGCAATAAACAAAGTCTATAATAGAAGGAGGCAATTGATGTCCAGGGCCAAGAAGAAGCAGGTGCCAAGTTTGAAGCAATATCTCCTTTGTTTGAACAAGCAAATAAGATAACTGGTGAAATTCTGTAAGGCTAACTTCACATCCAAATTGGCCATATCCAGCAAGGACAATCACAAGGCCTTCTTCACATATGTCCACAATTTCAAAGGCAACACCCAAATCCACTCTAAACTGGTGGTCAATAACACTACATGCACAAATGCCATTGATATAGCCAACCTGCTGGCAGACAGGTTCAGTGAAAATGACACTCCCCATCCCCCAATCAGTACACCAGGACATCCCCAGAACCTCCTCCCCTCCCCTCATCACCATGGAATAGGTCCTTAATGCCCTCTCAAAAGCAAAAAAATAAATAAATAAAGTCTCCATGGGACAAGATAACATCCCTGCCAGTATCCCACATGAACTCAGGCATAAGCTCTCAGCTCCATTAGACACCCTATTCAACCACAGCCTGAGCACCGGCTTCATCCCACTGGTGCCAAGACTGGAAAAGATGACAGAGTAGAATCCTCAAAAATATGGAAACATTATTTCAATGGGGCTAGGTCAGGCCCAGGTGGAGGATGGGCCCCCTGTTGTAGAAGGAAGTAGCAGTCCACAAAAATCACAAAAACTGATAGGCCAAAGAAGAGCCATAAAGACAATAAAGTGAACTATTGAGGATAAGAAATAAATTATGTATTGTTACTATTATGCAAAAAGCCCAGAATTTCCAGACACAAGATATACAAAATGATTAAGAGAGAAATTAGAAGAAAGAGAAATACTTCCACAAAAAAAACTGTCAGAAGCCTAAAATGAAAATTTGTCTTCATTAATAAAACAGATTTGTGAAAAGCAGAAATCTTGATCTGTTTGGAAAAAGAAGCATCTGAGGAAGTGCGAAAATATAAACAGCAAAACCAAGAGATATTTGAAAAGTATAAAAAAGAAATATGGACATGGGAAAGAGAGATTTGATATGGAACAATATTTATGCAAAGGAGAAAGCCAAATTAACCAATGTAAAGAATGCAGCCCCAAAGATATTTGAAGCGAAATACAGACAAAGGCATCCAGATATGGAAAATTTCACAATAAAAAAATAATATCACAAAGATGGAAGGTAGAAAAGAAGATCAGTAAAGTAGAAGTTAAAAAAATAAAAGTTGAAGTTATGGAGTGCCTGCAAAGTGAAAGATTTAATTTAGAAGACCTAACACAGGTTACATCACAGCAGGATGGAGTGAGTCCCCAAAGCAGGAAGAAACATGAAGATCAGGAAACATCTGAAGAAGAAATATGGACATGGGAAAGAGAAAGAGATATAATATGCTGTAATATTTATGCAAAGGAGAAAACAGAACTAACCAATACAAAAAGAGCAGCACCAAAGATATTTGAAGAGAAATGCAGACAAATTAATCCAGACATGGACATTTTTGCAATACAAAAAATAAGAAGACAAAGAGGAAAAATAGAAAAGCAGATTAGTAATGGAGAATTTAAAGAAATAGAAATTGAGGTTATAGAGTACCTGCAAAGTGAAGGGTTTAGTGTAGAAAATCTAATTCAGAAAGCACCACAACAGGATAGAGTAATGGATATCCAATTAAAGGGGGAACCAGTAGAATAGGAAGCAATTGGTCAGGTGCCATATGAAAATAATTTGAAGCATTCCACAGGAAACCAGTATAAACATTCACTTGAAACTAGACAGGAAGGAACAGAACAGGAAATTGTGAAAACTCTGATTCAGTCAATGTCGAGAATTAATAGGCCAGTGAGTTCCCATATGACTGCTCAATGGATGGCACAGGATGAAATTGATGAGACTGTGTCACAGGAAGATGCTATAGAATTGGAAGACAAGGGATGTGCCCTCAGTTTGGAAGAAAATGGCCTAAGTGAAGAATTGCTTGATTTAATAGAAATGGACAGATATATCAAGATCACTGAAAGAGATAGACTACAGAAGGTTAATAAAACCAAAAAGTCAGAAGTCTGATAAAACAAATGAACACAGTAATTAGGACTGTTCATAGAGATCCATGCAATATAACAGAAGTAAACAGGATATATTACTGTGTAGCTAAATTAATAATTGAAAAAGTTCTACCATAAGAACACAATGTAGTGAGGGAAAGGAAGGGGAGAAATCGAAAACCATCATGGAAATATCGAATAGAGAAAATTATAAAGCAATTAAGATGAAGTGTCACTGTTAGAAGACTATAGAAGAGGGAATAGATCAACAAAAATACTAAGAATGATAGATGTGATAAAAGCAATGTGCAATATTAGAACAGACCAGGCTCTATCATGCACTATCTCAAATAACAAACTAAAAATTTCAGCACATGTGGAAAAAAACTTAGAAGATACAAAGATAAATATAAAGGAAAAGTGCAAAATAAGCAAATTAGTAATGACCCAAAAAGGGAAATAAGGTAAAAGGAATTGAAAGACTGCCAAAAAAAGAAGAAATGGATACATTTTGGAGAAGTATCTATGAAGATCCTGTGGAACATAACAAAGATGCTAAATGGATAGAACACTTAAGGGAAGGAATGAAAGGTTTAAAGGTACAGGATATGAAATGGGATGAAGTAACAGCTAGAGAGATTGAAACAAAGTTAAGAAAAGCCTCTGGTTAGAAAACCTCAGGCCCAGATGCAGTACCTAACTTCTGGTTAAAAGTATTAACATCTTTGCACGAAGATTTAGCCATGAGTAAGAACTATTGATATGAACACCCAGAATAGACACCAACCTGACTAACAACAGGAAAAACAATGTTCCTACTTAAGATTAAACATGCAAACTACCCTAAAAATTATAGACCAATAACTTGCCTTCCAATGATGTATAAACTATACACAGGAGTTGATGCCAACATAGATTATAGTCATTTAGAAGAATACTCAATTATGGCAGTAGAACAAAAGGGCAATAAAAAAAGTCATATGGAACAAAGGATCATTTGTTAAATAAAGTCATAGTGGAGTACTGTAAAAAGGGGAAGAATCTAAGTATGGCATGGACTGACTACATAAAACATTTGATAGTATCCCTCATTCATGGATAAAAGACTGCTTAAAAATGTATGATACACTCCACACTGATTGACTTTATTACAGTGACCATGAAACGGTGGGAGACCACTTTGCAATTAAGCCATGATAAAGGACAAATTGTTATCCCAGGGATAAAAATGCAAAGGGGATATTCCAGGGTGACTCTCTGTCACTGTTACTATTCTGCCTTGCCCTTAATCCATTAAGCTGTTTACTGCACAGCTTAAACCATAGCTATAATCTGGCTCCTAGAAAACAACAAAGCGTAAAGACTTCTCACCTTCTCCTTGTCGATGATTTAAACTGTATAGCTCACCAGATGAGGAACTGAAAGTACAACTGCAAGTTGTCAAAACATTTTCAGATGATATAAGAATGTCATTTGATCTTGATACATGTGCAAAGGCAATCTTTAAAGCAGGAAAACTGCAATGCCAAGAAAACATCAGTTTGGGACAGGAATGTGATATAAAAGAACATGAGCAAGAAGGAGTGTATAAATATTTGGGAATCGATAAAGGATCAACAATAAAACATGAACAAATGCAAAAAAAAAACAACTTAGTAAGGAATACTTCAAAAGACTTAAATTAGTCCTGAAAACAGCATTGACATCTAGAAACAAAATCTAAGCTATAAACTAATTTGCTCTTCCTGTCCTAACTTACAGTTTTGGAGTTATTGACCAGCCCCAAAATGTGTTAGATTATATAGGAAAACAAGAAGGATGCTTCATGCTCACCAAATGATTTATAAAAATCAGTGCATACCAAGATTATATATATTGTCTGTTCCTAAGGAAGGGTGGGCCTCCTTTAAATTGATTATATATATAGATCTCCAAATGTCTGACTCCACACATATCTGCTGACCCCTCAAGACCAAAACACAGTGAAAGTTTTGAAACATGAGGAGACTAAATCTAAGATTATTTCTCTGCTTAATCTAGCAGAAGCTTATCGGTGTCAAGCAGTAATGGAAATCAAACCAGAAGTAGACAAAAATCAGGAGCAACTGAATGTGCCAAAAAACAAAAGAAATAATATAAGGTGAAGGATCAGATGAGAAGGGAAGAATTGTGGAAAAAGCATAAATATGGCTACAAGTATAGAAATATTCTGGAAGAACCCCATGCTGATCAGGAATAAACACAGGAATGGTTAAGGAGAGGCAAATTCAAACCAAGAGAAGAAAAGTTAATATTGGAGGCCCAAGATAATGGGCTGCATACACATTGGTTTATAAATTCCATTGAACATGTGTGAGAAACTGACAAATGTAGGGTTTGTAAAACCGAACTGGAAACAGTTGCACACTTCATTGCTGGTTGTGACATACTAATGGCAGAAGGACTGTATACTGAAAGGCATAATAATGTGGTGAGACTGTTGCACTGGGGATTGTGCAAACATTATGGTACTGAAGTGTCCGAAAAGCATGGGAAACATAAGCCACAAAGCATCATAGAAAATGAAGATGTCTACATCACATGGGATCATCCATTACCAACAGTTCAAAAGATAGATGCTAGAAAACTAGATATAGTGGTACTGAATATGTCAGACACCTCTGAGGGGCGTCACCCTACATCACATATGCAGTGTTCTCTGTTACTGTGTACCCCAGATGTTCCTGGAGTGTCCATATGCATTTGTAGTAGCACTCAACTATTTGTCAGATGTAGGCTGGATGACATGGTACTGCAACGTTTCCAATAGGGGACACCCAGCAATCAATGGCAGTGATGTGTGTGGACACATAACACAGTCTGTCACAGTGGTCACAGTGGTCAGGCCATTTCTGGTAGCATAGGCTCCGGAACCATAGAGCGAGGGAGAGGGAGCATCCCCCACAACTTTTACAGCTGCAAGATCAGTTTAGGACCCAACGGAGGACTCATGCATGTGTCACACACTAACATTAATTTTAAACACAGGCTGAGTTCAAGATGGCAGCATCTTTATTTTGCAGCTGGCTTCCTGCAGGGCTGAGAATGACCACCACAAGGGCGTCTCTTAATGTTTTTGCTAAGGTATTGTAAACATGTCATGTTAAGCTTTTTGAAGTTCATTCAACATGAGTTATTTGGGTTAGAGTTGAACATATTTCCTTTTATGAGCAACAGTGTTATGAGTAATTTGTTGCATCTACTACAGTGTCAATGTTTTAATCAGTTAATACTTGGATTTTGTTTGCAGTTATTCGTACTCCAGGTGGTTTAAGTTAGTACTAGGTGTGACTCCCATGCCCTGGCCCAGCAATCAAGGAGCCTCAATCCTCACCACTAACACCATATAGGGCATCTCATATATGAGGAAAGGATAACAAATACACACAGTAAAGTGCAATTTCCCTTAAGAGCACACAGAGATCACAGTCTGTCTGGGGCTGGTTGCTCCCTTGCTCTCCAGGTCCCCAATAAGACTCGCCACTGGCACAGCTATAGGGTCCAGATCTCAGCCTAGCTGGGCAAGCTAAAATCTCCAGCACCCTCTCTGTCCAACCAGTGCTTTGTGTCTCTACCCAAGTAGCTGACACACACACACACACACACTTTGAGATAAGAGTTTATACAACCACACAGGCACTTCTGGGGAAGGCTGGCACAGGTTCTTCAGCTGTTCCCCTTTTACCCAGACTATACAGTAGTACCACTTGCCACCACCCAGCTAATATTTATCAACTACCCAAAGGCCCTTAAAAGGGTTTCCAATTATTACTGTGCAATATTATTATCCAATTGGTAAGTGTGACTAATCAGTCAAAGCTTATTTGGAGTGAGTTGGACAGTAAACTCTATAAATATGCAATGTACTCTAGACCTTAAATTATCTCTGCACAAACCAGTCACAGCTAAAATGTTTTTAAATATTTAATAATAAATAATTAAAGCCACAAGACAATAATTTCTACTACACAGTCAGTGCTAGTCAAGAGTTCAGAGATCACACAGAAATACTTAAATTAAATCAGTAGTACAGTTCTGACATCACAGGAAAAAAACCCTTAGTCTAATCTTTCTAGCTTCTAGCTATCACTAAAAGAAAACACAAGTCTAAGACAACTTACATAAGAAACAGGCAGAGTGCTGTGAGTTGGATGATCAAGACAAAAATGCTTAATGTCTTCTGATTCTCTCTGTTTAAATTGGTATTGCAGTCTTGATAAACATTACATCATTTTTTACACTTTCCTGGTGATCCCAGGCTACACATTAATTGCATTTACATTCTTAACATCTCCATGTTGTTATCCTGCAGCTCAGGAACAGAGCAATACAAATACATTTGCATGTTTAAATCTAGCAATTTAACTCTTGGTTAAAACAATTGAAATAATTTCTTCATCTAGACCTTTTGGCACCACTGCTACTTCAAAGGGTCACTACATGCTTTACTTTGGTCAGTAGAATGCACTGTTGTCACATTTATTTCCAGTTCACATGTAACAGCATTTCTTTACCTTTAAGACAACAAGTCTGTAGTTTAAATTCATATTTACAAATGACAGAATTATCTGCAAAGTTCTGTCTGGCTAGGCTGGCAGCCTTCACCTTTCGCTACCAGTCTTCACATCCCCCCCCCCCCCGAGAACTCAAGCTAGTTTTTCAAGTGACCCTTGAGAAATGCCGCTTGAGAGGCTTAGGTCTATCTGAGTGTACCTTCCCCATTCCCTGTCTTGAGAGCCCATCTGCATTGGCATTGCTACTCCCACTGTGATACTGCACTGACATATCATATTCTTGCAACCCTAGGCTCCATCTTAGCAACTTGGCATTTTGCTGGCTGGCTCTGTTTAACCATTTTAGGGGGTTGTGATCTGTCATAACAGTGAATTTCCTTCCATACAGATAAGGCTGACGTTTCTGCAATGCCCACACTATGGCTAGACATTCCTTTCATACAGCTGCATAGCATTCCTCCCTGGGTAGGAGCCTACAACTGAAATAAACCACTGGGTGCTCATCCTGCTCTGAAGAAATATGGCTAAATACAGCCCCCACCCCATGGTTTGAAGCATCCACCTGCACAACAAATTATTTGCTGTAATCTGGACTGGCTAACACAGGAGGTCCTCCAAAATCTTCTTTAAGCTTCTGGAATACCTGCTCACATGCTAGGGTCCACACTAACTTATCTGGCCTGTTCTTCCTTGTCAGGTCTGTGAGGGCAGCAGCTATGGTACTATAACTGGGGACGAACTTTCTGTAGTACCCTGCTGTCTCTAAAAATGCCCTCACCTACTTTTTAGTAACAGGTGCAGGCCATGCCGGAATTGCTTCCACTTTGGCACATTCTGGCCTTATCTTACCACTCCCCAGTCTATGTCCTAGGTAGGAGACTGCTGCCATACCCACTTGACATTTGCTTGGCTTAATGGTCAACCCTGCCCTCTGTAGTCTGCCCAGCACCTCCCTGACATGCTGAAGGTGCTCTGGGTAGGAATGGCTGTAAATAGCAATATCATCAAGATAAGCAAGGTCAAACCCTCCTGCTCCTGCTAGGATATTATCTACCAGCCTCTGTAAAGTCGCTGGGGCATTCTTCATCCCAAAGGGTGTCTTTGTGAACTCATACAAGCCAAAAGGAGTAACAAAGGCTGACTTCTGTCTAGCACTGGGAGTCAAGGGCACCTGCCAGTAACCCTTGGTAAGATCAATGGTTGTAAGATACTTAGCCTCACCCAGCTGCTCTAGGGCCTCATCTGTACTAGGCATGGGGTAAGCATCCAACTCTGTGTGACTAATTCCCTGTAGTCCACACAGTACCTGGTGCTGCCATCCTTCTTTAGCATCAGCACCACTGGGGAGGCCCAGGGACTGTTGGACTCTTGAATCACCCCTAGTTCCAACATCTCCTGTACCTCCTCCCTCAGAGTCTGTCTGACTCTCTCAGGCACCCTATAAGGGGCCTGACTAATAGGCCTTTCGGGTCCTGTATCCACCTGGTGCTGCACCAGGTGGGTGCACCCTGGTTTCCCACCGAACATGTCCCCAAATTCCTGCAACACTGCTTGGATTTCTAGAACCTGGGTAGGAAATAGCTGCTGGGACATTGGTACCCCATCCACTGAGGTGTCAGCCTGAGCCTCACTGAGGAGATCATTCCCCAAATCTCCCTCAGACTCCTCTGGCAATCCACTGAAAATGCTCAGCACAAGGGCCTTCATATCATGGTAAGGTTTCATCATGTTAATATGGTAAAATTTGTGCCCCTGCCATCTACCTAGCAGTTCCACCAT
This sequence comes from Protopterus annectens, assembly GCF_019279795.1. Lineage (NCBI taxonomy): Eukaryota > Metazoa > Chordata > Ceratodontiformes > Protopteridae > Protopterus > Protopterus annectens. The sequence continues at coordinate 265,476,742 of NC_056725.1, read as the reverse complement.
GTAGTTAACATCACTTACCTTTCTTACCACCTTGTAGGGACCCTCCCAAGCTGCTTGCAGCTTGTTGTATTTGACAGGAATGAGAACCATCACCTGTTGCCCCACAGCATACTCTCTAGCGCAAGCATTCCTGTCATACCACACCTTTTTCTGTTGTTGGGCTTCTGCCAGGTTCTCCTGGGCCAAACCCATGAGTTCCCTGAGCCTTGTCCTGAGGTTTAGGATGTATGCTACAACAGACTCCTTGTGAGACTTGCACTCACCTTCCCACTCATCTTAAATTAAATCTAGAGGTCCCCTCACCCTATGCCCATACAGCAACTCAAAGGGTGAAAAACCTGTGGATTCCTGGGGAACCTCTCTGTAAGCAAACAACAGATGGGTCAAATATTTGTCCCACTCCCTTTTAAACTCATCTGCAAATGCCCGTTGCATGGACTTGATTGTAGAGTTTAACCTCTTAACAAGACCATTAGTCTGGGGATGGTAGGGAGTGGTCTTCATGTGCTTCCCCCACAGGACTTCCACAGACAAGCCAGCAGGTCTGACATGAAATTGGCACCTCTGTCAGTCAGTATTTCTTTTGGGAAACCTACCCTGCTGAAAATCTCTAACAAAGCATTTGCCACCTTCTCTGCCTCAATAGGGGACAGAACTACTGCCTTAGGGTACCATGTAGCATAATCCACTACCACTAGGATATACTTTTTCCCTGTGGAACTTGGGGTACTTAGAGGACCCACAATATCCACAGCTACCCTCTGAAATGGCTCCTCAATCACAGGCAAAGGCACCAAAGGAGCTCTCACCTTGTCTCCTGCCTTGCCTACTTTTTGGCACTGCTCACAGGTCCTGCAGTACCTTTTTACATCTCTGGAAATTCCAGGCCAATAGAAGTTCTGCATAATATGCCTCTTTGTATGTTTTATGCCCATATGACCTGCAAAGGGAATATCATGGGCTATGGCTAGAAGCACCAGACGGTAGGTTCTAGGCACTACCAACTGCTGTACTCTCTCATCTTCTAGCCCTAGCATCATCTTTTTACACTTTCCTGGTGTTCCCAGGCTACACATTAACTGCATTTACATTCTTAACATCTCCCTTTTATTATCTTACAGCTTGTCAGGAACAGAGCAATAAAAAAACATTTGCATGTTTAAATCTAGCAATTTAATTCTTGGTTAAAACAATAAAAAGAATTTCTTCATCTAGACTTTTTGGCACCACTGCTTCTTCAGAGGGCGACTACATGCTTTACTTTGGTCAGTACAGTGCACTGTTCTCACATTTATTTCCAGTTCCACATGCAACAGTATTTCTTTACATTTAAGACAACAAGCCTGTAGTTTACATTCATATTTACAAATGACAGAATTATCTGCAAAATTCTGTCTGGCTAGGCTGGCAGCCTTCATGCTTTTCTACCAGTCTTCAAACTAGGGTTGAAGCTCCATTTTTAAATGTATGCAGCAATTGCATGGGTCTTTATCGGAATAGTAAGGTTTTGCAGTATATAACTTGGTGTGCTTTTTGTTTAGACATTGGTAATGGGTTGTTGTTGTCAAACAGAATTTAAGCTTTTATTATGAGATGTTTAATCTGGATTGGACAGTTTTTAGGAGTACAGATAGGAGCTAAATGGTATATTCATGAAAGCGGACTGCAAATCGGACTTCCAAGGTGTGATTTTCCTGATTTTAAATGTAACTTAAGCCATGCTGTACATAACCATCTTTAAACAATTTAGCTACTTTGTTTAAACAAATAAACACACCATAAACAATCTGTAGGTGAGTCATGAAAAGAAAAAAAATTTCTAGGTTAGATGATGGTCTGGGAGATGTTGATGGGTGTTTTTACTGCAACATTTCCTTTAAGACCCCAAAGGAAGTGCACACTTAGTATGATTTGTACAGTTCTCCTTTAAGATACATACACATCCATCCTTCTAGCTTCTATCTCTTAATTAGCGGCAAGAAACTGTAGAATGTTGTTTACCAAATGGATAGATTCCTGTCCCAGAGACTTCCCATGCTTTGGAACAAGATTCCAATCTATATTAGGCAGAGCTCCTCATTAACACTCTTCAAGAGACACCTTGATGAGTGGATGGGAAATAGAAAGTTTAGCCCAGGGATCACTTCAGTGACTCTGCTGGACAGAGGCACAGGGAACTAATCTAAGTGGGCAGTGAAAGCCAACACATTCTGGCAAGGCTTATAAATGCCTTTGGGTAAATAGCCTAGTACCTACCTATGAACCTATGAACCAGCTTAGAATGGGAGAAGCATGGTGTACGTTGCTTTCCAAGTATAGATTACAACTGGTTTTGTGTGTTTCTGTCCATATCTATACTAATAGCATTTGGAGATTTGAGAAGCAACAGGGGTTCTGCTTCTAGCCCCTAGCTGTCAGCCTCTTTTGTCCAGAATTGGGGACACTTTAAAATATTTGTACTGTTAACTTTGAGAAGATGTCACAAAAACAGAAGGTGAATTAAAATGCATTTTCTGAAATAAAAAAAAATTTGTAACTCTTAATATTACATATAAACCACATTTCCTCTCCAAATCAGCAGTTTTAGGAAGGATGGAGCAACATTTTGAACCAAAATCTAGGACATCCCTGAAAATCTGGGACAGTTGAGAGTATATTTTATTATACAATGACAGCCAATTAGTATTCCAAAACATGCACGCGTGCCAGTTGTAAATCCAACATATACTAATGGAAAAAGGTCCGGTCGCCCGGACTTTTTCCATTAGTATAAGTCTTGATTTTTTTTTTTGTTTGTGTTCAGTAGCAACAGAGAATGGAAGATCTCCACTGCTGCAATTTCACTATGTTATATGTTTAACATAGCCAGATATCTTTAAAAAAAAGCAGCAGAGATATTCCTTTCTCCGTTGCTTTTTTTAAAGATATATCACTATGTTAAACTCATTTAACATAGCGAGACAGCTTTAAAAAAAGAAACGGAGATCTTCATTTCTCCGTTGCTTCCTCTACACAGGTCTGATGTACTGTGTAAGCATGCGCATGCGCAGTATATCAGAAAAAGCCCCTGGATAGCAGAAAACTGCGGAAGGGTACCACACAGGTATTATACAAAGGTATTATTTAAGAAAAGTAAGTATTTTTGTTTCTTAAATAATGTCATTGTATAATAGCAATAACCCACATCTGGGTGAGGGTAATGCTAGATTTACCCACAGTTGTCTTTGGTCACTCGGGCTTCGCCCTCGTGACCAACCACACCAACCATGGGTAAATCTAGCATTACCCACACCCAGACGTGGGTTATTGCTTAAGTACACTATGAAAAAATGCATGCATAATCTTATTAGTAAACTTGTGATGTTCCTTGCTGTAGATTCTAGAAGACTGGCACAGTTGTGCACTGTTGGCCTGGCCAAATCTTTTGTATGTATTGGTATATTTTTTCAATTGTGGATTGTGTTATGTATTTATGCTTATGCCTTCCTTTCCAAGCCTAGGATGGACCTCTGCCTTATTCTTTTATAGTTTAGGCATGCTGTCTTCTGACTGCAGATGTTTGCTAAGTGGATCTGTTAGCTTGGATGTATAGTAACTATAGCATTTACTGGATGACAAGTGTACATGTTCTTTTTTTTTTCTTCTAACCAAGTAGTTATCCGTGTATCACAGTTGAACTTTTAACATGAATTTATGAACCTTTTCCTTGTCATCTTTTATGCTTTATTTGCCTTAACATTTTTCAATATGCAGCATTCCTCACACATAACTTTTCTTCATGGTTAATGCAACCTATGCAATTTATGTTTGTGTACTTTACTTCCTCTATTCTTTAAAGATCCCACATCCTTTTCCTCATTGTTATGTACAATGATTAGTACATTATATTAAGCTGGTTTAGTCTTTGATTTCCATTTTCTTGTTGCTTTTCTATGCTTCCAGCAGTATTCAACGTAATAAGACTTTGTGATGCCTTTGCTCTTCTAACCTGAAACATTAACTCAAAGTCAACATCTTCTTAACTGCTACAATTTATTTCCTCAACAGCTGTATCAAAGCAATCTGTAAGAAGCCTATTTTTAAAGTTGGTTTGCTCTGTACATGCCTAAAGCACATGTTCCCAGTTTCTGATCTCTTCCCCTTCACATTTCTAACACATGCTTCCCACCAGGGAGAAAAGATCTCTTGAAGTTTGCTTAGTATGTAAAAATACTTGTACAATCATTTTCACACAAATATCTTGAACCAGATTGGCTTTGTTATATACTTAGGTGCCCCATAAATCTCTTCCCATTGTTTCTCTATATTTTGTCTGTTGTGTTTTCCAAGTTTTTTCTAAGCTCTTCTGAGTGTTATAGTTATCCTGCAAAATCTTGTATGCCTTACTAATAATCCTTTTTTTTCTTTTCTCCACTAGGAACTCTACCAGGGTTAATCATTTACATATTATTCCTCCTGCTCTTTGTATGTATTATTAGTCCCCGGTATAAGAGGTAGTCCTTAAGCTGCAAGCTAAATATTTCTTTCTACTTTGCTATTTTTCCCTCCTGCTGAATCTGTTCTCAGTAATTTGTTTCCTAAATTAATTTTATACAGTTAATGTTAGCCATCTCTTGTTCAATTGTGCACTCATAACATTATATATTTTTCTGTTTTGGAAGAATCTCATGTCTTGCGCTCGTTTTTATAAAATTGTCTGCCACTTTGTCGATGTAATATTCTGCATGATTAGCATTTTTTTCCTCCATAGCTTGCAGCCAAAATGCTAATCTCGCTTTATCCCAGTTAAACTCTCCAAGCTGGTACAGTTGCTGTATATTGGGGATTAATATGTAAACAGCTTGAGGGCTTTTTACTGAAATAATATCCTCTATATTGTATTTCTCTGAAAAGCTACCCTCTGTAGTTGTTACTTAATTTCTGGGTCCCCCTGATACATCCTTAGTATTTTGAATCAAATTCCATTCACTGCCCATAATTAAATACTGTGTCAAGTTTCCCCCCTAGTCCTTCTCAGCTGAGGCTTCTCTGTCTGGGGGTGGGAATATAAAAACCTGCCAAAGTAAATCTCCTACCTTGTTACCAGTAACCCCTCACTCCCACAAACCTACAATTTGTTTTGTTTGTTTGTTTTTCTTCTGGTACTATTTCAACCCCTTTCCCATTTCATTTTGTTACTCCCCCTTTCCTTTGCATGCAATATTCTGCTGAGTATCCACCCTGAAATCTTGCCTCATCAAGTTCATATTATGTTTACTTCTGCAGAGATTTTGCATATTTACTGATATTGGTGGATTGTAATAACAGACGTTTGAGTGGCCTTTTATGGTTGAAATTTTCTGAAATAGGTAGTTTTGCCATTATTGGTTCATACATTTAGTTTCATTGCTTACTAGAAGAATGTTCAAAGCTATGAATTTAAAACACATTCTAACAACTGGTGCTGTATTATACAAAGAATATAATTTAATACAATCAGGAAGGTGAATCAAAGAATGCATATATGTATGCATGACCCTAAAATGTGTTTGAAAACAGCCCAGAGGAAAGCGTGAAAGGCTCAAAATCACTGGCAAATATTTTAAGCTTTACTCTTGTTACCAAAGCAACGGATAAAGGTAAAACAGTTCACACCACATTACCTTGACCTGGCCAAGCTTTTGACACAATCCCCTACTCAGGTGTAGTACAAAATATACATACTGTAAGAGCAAATACTTGCATCACTAGATGAATTGCCAACTTGCTCACAGGATGCAGGAGATCAAAATAAGGGAAGAGACCAATCACCAATGGAATCCCACAGGGTTCAGTGCTGAGACTTTTTCTGTTTGGCATATACATCTCAAAAGTAAAAGGAAATACCAAAGGGCTTTGGCTAGCCAAGTTTGAGATGACTGCAAGCTAGGAGCAGTTATTGAATCCCCAAATGACTTAACCATCACGCAAGAAGATTTGTCCCAAATAATAACTGGTGTCAAAATAATGACAATGCCTTCTGAGAACTGACCTAGTTGTTTGGCATTTGGGAACTTGCATGTACAGTGACCTAACTTTTGACCAACATGTGCCCAGAGTTATAAGAAAGACTTTCTATATTGCATAGCTTATAAACGAATTGTGACTAGATCTAGAGATGTTGTTGTTACCCTTTACAAAGCTCTCATTTGGTCAATCATTTTGTATAATACCCACTTTGGCATGTATCTATCCAGCCCCATGCAACAACTGGAATATCTTCAGAGATACCTTACTAAAATGATACAGGTTCTAAACAATAGGTCTTGCATGGACCACCTCAAAGATTTATTACTATACTCATTATCCTACAGTGTGCTTAGAGGTGACATGTCTGGCATGCACGGCATCCTCTGACCTAATACAGATGGACCTACTGAACATCAGCAAGTCAAATGGCATCAGAAATACTCAGTCCAGGTATCTAAACTGAATGTTGTGGAGAGATGGCTATATATCACAGAGACTACCACTGTTGCAGAACAGACTAGCCATAAAAATAAAACAAAGCTCATCTGCCCATATTGAAATGCAACTTGGATCTAAGGATAGGTAATAGAAAATGTACTCCAGGATTGCCCCTCATACCACTAATGGATTGAGGCAGTTCCTAAATGCTGCATCCTTTACATGGGTCCCCTCAAATTATCTATGGTATGATTACAGTTATTCTCACTAGGTCTAATATACAATTATCAGCCATGGGATAGGTAAGACCAATCAGAAAATGTTAATTCAAGCACCAAAAGGGAATTGGTGAAGCTTACTGTCCTCCAGGTAAACCTATGTTGTGGTGGTAAATAGTTATAGTTTTATATCACTAATTGCCCCTCTCACCATCTGCCACCCCCAGTCATCAACAGCTTCCAGCGCATATGTCTGGTAGTCCTGGTACCATCCCATGTTTACTAGGCTATGGGATCTGAGCAGCCATATGGCTAGGCTGGATGTCAGCCCATGTGTCTGCCAGGCAGCAGCTGATGTCACCATCAAACAGGCCCACAGGTGGTATCCCATAGGTGTATGTGCTGTTAACCATCCATCTGACCAGGTTATGCCTGCAATGGTTTAGGTTGCTACCCTGCCTGATGTGGACAGGGTGCCCATTCCACTGCAGGGTGATTGTGTGTGACACACATGTGAGCTACCAACAAGGCCAGTCCAGTTCACTCACCAGGTTGTGTGTGTGTGTGTGTGTGTGTGTGTGTGTGTGTGTGTGTGTGTGTGTGTGTGTGTGTGTGTGTGTGTGTGTGTGTGTGTGTGTGTGTGTGTGTGTGTGTGTGTGTGTGTGTGTGTGTGTGTGTGTGTGTGTCAGCAAACATTATAGTGCAGGTAGCAATTTACATATGTTGTCTTCTCCTCACAGGGGAACATGAGGGTTGGGTTATCTCCCCCTCACAACCTGAAGTCAGTGTCCTATCGAACCCTAATGATGATGGTGGTCATAGTGGGTCACAGGTGGGGTTACTGGGGGCTGAATCTGTACCATTGGTTGACATCCCACTTCCACCAACAATGCCCACACTCAGTCAATATGCCCACACATAGTCCCCAGCAACCACAGATATTGGACAGCCAGAAAGTGGTGGCATACAACAGCCTAGTGTGGCAACTATGGCATCTGTGAGTGTAGACACTAGCCATTGCCAGAGAGATGGTGAGGTCCCACACAGGCAGATTGACAGGGGTGCTCAAAGGAGGACTGCTGCCCATCCAGCCACTTTCAGAGATGTCACAGCAGGCGTCACCTGAAACATGTTTCGGTCCATCATGGAGCCACAGGCATGTTCTGAACGATACACCAGACAGATGCTCTGGGTCATAAATGCAACACTTTCTGCAAGTATGCCAACCTCCATGACATTGGTGATGCCATCCACCATTTTGCTGATGTCGTGGATACACAGGTGGGGTGAGACATTGTCAGTGCTCAACCATGCAATATATGTGCTTGTGCATGTGGTGAGAGTAGGCCATCAGACAAGTGGACGTAGGTCAGCAACAAGATTAGCTGAAAGCCCATGTGGCCATGCACATTCACACTCCCGTAGTGGCAGTACCACCAGCACTAGTGAGGGACGATGCTGTCCACACCACAATGTAGCAGGCCATGGCCGGTCGTGTCAAGGACATGGATCCAGCAGACAGCAGTCACCATCAGGGAGTAGTACCACATATGGCTTTGTGCCTGGTGATGTCAGTGACACTCCTGGCAGAACCAGTTCCCGTGTCCATGGCCAGAGACAGTGAACTGAATATCCTGCCATTTATGGTCCACAGCTCTCCAACATACTCCTGTGTAGGGAAAACACATGTCTTGACTGTGTGCATACACACACTCACACATCACTATCACAGGCATGTCACTACCAGATGCACACGCTCCTCTCCATGGCCCAGTTGAACACCACCCCTCCAGACACACACACACACACACACACACACACACACACACACACACACACACACACACACACACACACACACACACACACACACACATCATGTCAACTGTATGGCCCAGCCTAGGTCTCTGGCAATCCCACACCACACCCTGTGCATGTGATGATACCTGTGCCACATCCTTGATATCCATACCATTGATGCAGGGACATACTAATATGGGTGTGATGCACAAGGTGAATACAGTACAAAGTAGTAATGTTAGGCTGTGTAAGGTGCTGTCTGCTGGCAATTTTCATGGGTACACATCAAAGTGTATGTACCTTTCTGCCATGATGCATTATTGCTGTTAGTACAGCTGCCTGACTGTTGTCTCATATACCATATTCTGTATGTGTTTCAAGTGTCTGTGTGTGCACAGCCTGTGGGACTGCTGACATTACTGAAGCTGAGTATGGCAGAATGGAAACACATTGACATTTTCATCTCCAAGGTACAGCTGTATATGTACATGTTTACCAGGTCTGTATGTGTGCAACAATGTATGAGGGACAATGGAGGCAGAAAGTGTGACCTTGCATACATACCCCTTGACACAGCCAGCTAGCCTTCATACATGTCACTTGGTTGTTCTGTAGAACTACAGGTTCATAGATACAGAGGAGGTTACCAGAGTACTGGCCCTGGGTACCTCACAAGCCTAGCCATTACTTTATCCCCAACAGAATCACCCATCTGCACCTGTTGCCCCTGCCATTGCAGGACACTGGTTGAACCCCAGGTACAGATGTTTTTCACTCCCATCCACTCAGCCTTGATGCAGTTGATGGGGTATGCATGGTACTGTGTTTGCCATGTTTGGAGAGTGTATACCTGACACAGGGCAGCCTCTGACAGCCAAACCTGACTCTCCAGCATGTGTGTCTGCTATCTCATATGCAAATCAGGCCTCTCATGCTGGTAATGCACATGGAGTCATACTCTTGTATATGGGGCAGCTGTTGAAGGGCTGAGCAAAACAGTGCCATCTTGGCATGCCACAGACACCTGTGGACAATCTGACCAGTAACCAGTGTGCCAGTACTGGTTACAGGCTGTCTGCATGGAACAGGTGTTGAGGGCCATGGCTGACCTTTGTGGGCGTTAACATAGCCTTTACAGATTATGCAGATGTCTGCATAGGTGCACAGCAGACTGGACATGCTGCTAATGTAGTGTTGTACTGACTGAGGAATATTCAGAGGTAATGTGCACCTTTTGGCTGGAAGTGTTCCCTTTACCTATGTGGTGAGCCACATACAAGCAATTCATGATGACTGCCAATATTTGTTGCCTGAATACAACTATGTTGCCATTCTGGGTACCAAGGTCTGTCATCACAGTATGTGTGTTTATGGGGTTGGTACTGATGTGAAAAATACTGGGGACATGTCCTTGCTGTATAGCATACTGACACTGTTGTCTGCATTTAGCTTGAGGCTAGGACCTTAAAAACATTCAATACCCACTGTATGGGCCATTGCTGTGTATTAACAGCAGTTTGTGGCTCAATGACAGACTGCAAAATACTTACAGTTTACACAACTTTAGGCTGCACCTATGTATGTGGGTGTTGCCCATTAGCATTCACGCCTATATACATGTGGGTTACTAAGGGCACCAGGGAGTCACAGGGCCTTCCCATGTCTACATATTTTACACATAGGCAACACAGAATGTGTTTGCGACATTATCAAATGTGGAGTGTGGGACACGACTTGTAGTAACGTGACAGTTGGCAGGACATACCATGCCCACGACAAGTGCAACACACAGGACTACCTTTGGTTTGCTACTATGGCACCTTCTTTGTGTGACATTACCTTAGCTTACACTATTTGTCATAACATCGAGGTGCTTCTGCTGTGCAATAAGCTCTATGCAATCAGTACAGGACTGTATGACAGTTGGTGCCCATACCTGTGACCTCTGCATATGTCTGCAGATTATCCTGATGTTTAACACATACTTTCTTTCCATCTGTCATAAAATTGTGGTTTTCTGGCAAACTGTAGGAAAATCATGACAGACTAACACTGCAGATTGATGATGGATATTGCCATGAAACAGCACATACCCTTTGGAAAATGCCTTCAAATGCATGACCTGTTCTGGTATCTACTTTCCATGTGTGCCACAGCAATATGTGAAGGTTGTGCTCAATGTTTGGTGTTTACCTTAGTTTTCCATGTGGCTTTAACCAGATGTCTTTCTGTGAGGGGTTGAGAGGTATGCTGGTGGTGTCTGTAACACAAGACTGCTGTAAGGGGATGTACACACACACACAGGCACACACACACACACACACACACACACACACACACACACACACACACACACACACACACACGCACGCATACACACACACGTGCACTTACACACACACACACACACACACACACACACACACACACACACACACACACACACACACACACACACACACACACATGACCTGCAATTGCTGATAGCAGAACCTCTACCTGCCTTGTTTTACAAAAGATAGTGCTATATACATAACACAAACACCACAGAGATATTACAGTATTGCACTGTCTGTCACTACTATTCAAGTGTGTGTCAATTGCAGGGTCTCTTAGGACTGACAGTGGTGGGTTCACAGGCCCTTAACATGGTAGAGCCATCTGAAACACTGCATGGGGACATGCATTGAAACACACATGCACACAGAGTTGACACTTTTAATATTAGATGACCTACCTATACAGTTATGTACAATATAGACTAATACAACTATTGCAAGCACCACAGGGCCTTTGTGTTAGAAAGTGTGTGACTGTGCTTGTAAGGTGGATGACATTAACAGGTCCTTTAAAGTAATGCCATGGGAGAGGGTCAACAGGCTTTAAAATGGTACAACTAACATACACAACAGCCAAAGGGGATATGCTTTACACACAAACACACACAGTAGTGTAGCTGGCTGTATTGAGATTCAAACACCTAACTATATATTTGCATATACTATTGTACTGCCTACTTACCACATGTGCCACAAAGTTTATAGGGATGAAGAGTGTCCAAAGGTACTTCTAAGATCACACACACATATGCAAGCATTTAGATTAGAACCCCTATCTTGTTATTTGTACTTTTGTGCTATGTAATTATCACATGTGCCACGGAGATCATAGGGTTGAAGAGTATCCAAAGATAACTTCTAATGTGAATGACATCTGCAGATCTTGTAAAGTAGGGAAATGGGAAGTGTACTGGATGGAAAAGGCCTCAAAATACTTTAATCTGCAAACACACACACACACACACACACACACACACACACACACACACACACACACACACATACATACACACACACACACACACACACACACACACACACACTCTCTCTCTCTCACACACACACACACACACACACACACACACACACACACACACACACACACACAAAGGCAGGTGATGTGAGATTACAACCCCTACCTCACTACTATTACACAATGGAGTTCACCTTCATGTTGGCACATGACACTAGTTACAACTGGTATGCAATTGTCTGCAGCAGGACATCATTCTATGTCTTTTAGGGTGTCTCTGTCTATGACTCACTCTCTATCTGTGTCTCCCTCTCTCTCTCATCACTCTCTGTCTCTCTCTTCCCCATGTCTATGTGATTGTATGCTTGAAATATTTTCATATGTTGCCCATATATATGTCTGTGTATCACACATGATAGATGCAGATATGGCACATATGGGCCACCTACAGATAGCTGAGGTAATCCTGTGTAATGGGTGTGGGTAGGGACAGTTAAGGTGTACATAGCTCTCTGTATGCAAAGACATATATGTGCAATACAGTTGTATAGTCCAATGTGGGTTTAGACACAGGGTGTAATTCTCTAAGTGTGGGACTATGCCCAGTATGACCTTCTATTGTAAGAGTGGGAGTCCAGTCCAGAGAACGCTGTACTCTGGTCCAGGGTTTTAGGTGCTACAGCCATACCTCTCAACCTGTTAGTGCAAGAAATCTGGGGCTAGCCTGCAAAAATGGGGATACAATGGACCAAATAGGGAAATACTTTAAATATTGCTCTTATAAATTTAGAAAGTTGCTAGAGTAACAGGGTTTGTTTTAGCAAACATTTTCTGACATATATGATGTCTGACACTGAAATGTATGTCATTACTTACTGACATAAATCATCAGATCATCACAGTGATTTATCAGAGAAATAGAAGATTTATGATGAACAGACCAAAATTGTGAGCCAAAATATAGACACTCTTGCCAAATCAGGACAGTTGAGAGATGTGGCTGCAGCCGATTGTCTGATGAAGATGTATAAACAGTCCAGCACCTCAGTGATATACTGGCTGGGGATCTCCTGGTTGTGTGGTATCCTTCTTAACTGAAAAGTTATATCCTGGTGTAGGTGTACAGAGTGCATTGTACTGTGCAGAGGTTTCCATAATATGTGTGGTATTTTCTACATAGCACTGTATTTTCATGGTATGTCAGCGGCAGAGCAGTATAGAGTAATGTGGTGAACCACTGACAAACATTTGTTTATAGGCTCATATGAGGTTACTATTGGACCTGAAGCCCTTAAAACCCTAGCAGATGAGAGTGTAGCCCATGTAAGACATGTCAGCACCCAGAGCCCCTGTACAGCAGGGACACAGGTGGAATCACAGGACTGTATTTTCCATTTCCCATGCAGTTATCCAGGGTGCACTTCACAAGGGTTATTGAGGTGTTCGGCTTGATGTGGACAAGGAGTGTATTCCACAGATGGGGAGTCTGTGGGACACATATCTGTCACACCAACAAGTCCTATTGATTTCACACACCAGGTTGATGCTGTGCCTACATGTTGATCGAGTGGGGCTTGACTTCCAGATGTGCAGCAGCCCCATCAAGGCAGGGTCTGGATTGCTTTGTATGCCAGACAGAGGTCAACTCTGAGGAGTCTGTATGGAACTGAGTAGAGGAACAGTGCTTTTGGCCTATCTGTGTAGGGTAGGTGTGTGAGGGCCAGGATTCTCCCAGTGAGGCACCTATGTGGTCTCTCCAGCTGCTGCATGTGCTTTATGTGGTACATGCTTGCTGAAGGGGGCATTGCACACAATAATTGGCCTTATAAGGGTAGGATACATGGATCTTATGACCTCTTTGTCTCTGGATGAGATAATCTTACTTTTGAGTTGGTGCATCTAGAAAGCTTTTCATATAATGGAAACAACATGGTGCTCAGAAGACAGGTTTCTATCAACCTGTGTGGTCAAATGCCTCACTACAGATTGTGTATGTAGGACGCTGTTGTTAATGTGATAACATCTGGGGATGTCTGTCTTCCCGAAGAGGATGATGATGAATGTTTTGATATTCAGCTTGAGGCTGTGTTTCTGGCAGCAGTCATTTGTTTTGGTGTGACCCTCTTGGAGGATGTCCACATCACTATGGGAATTGATGATTGTTCCCAGCTTGCAGTCATCTGCAAACTTGGTCAGCTATAGGCCAATTTTTTGTTCTGCACCTCAGGGAAGTATATCCCATATAACAGAGGCCCCAAGACTGATCCCTGGGATACGCTGCTTGTTCTGGGTGTACTGTTGGGTTGGCTACCCCTATTATGATTAGGTGAGTTCTATCAATGAGCCAGTTTGCTACCCATCTGGTAAGATATGTATTGATGCCTAATTGACAGAGTTTGTCTACTATAGCCAAGTGGGGAATAGTGTGTAAGGCTTTGGCCAAGTCAAGGTGGGTGGTGTGCACTGTATGTCCCTCATCCATGCCTTTGGTGGTTGTCTGAGGAAAGTCAGACAGATTTAACAGACATATGTCCCCCTTGGCAAAGGCAGACTGTGTGGGGTCAAGCATTTGGAGTTTGCCAATGTCCCTGTTAATGAGGTCCATGATAATCCATCGCATGGACTTGTAGATCAGGATAGTTAGGCTGATGGGTCCTTAATGTCCTTGAACGATGAACACTCAACCTTTGTGGAAAGGGATGAGAGTGGCTGTCCTCCATTTGGCTGGGCAAAGCCAGTATTCAGGCTTTGGTTGACTAGGGTGCCTAATGGTGCTGACATTTCATGCCTGAGTTCATGAGGATGCAGCCTGGGATGTATTCAGTTCCCATGGTGGCTGTCTTTTTGGCTTTGAGAGGGCAATGATGCCCTGTTCCCTAGTGATAAGGGGAGGGTGGATAGGTACTGGGGATGTCCTGCTTTACTGATGGAGGGACAGAGGGGAGACATTTCTGCTGAATCTGTCAGCCAGTAGATTAGCTAGATCTACAGAATTTGTGTATGTGGTGTCCTTGACTGCCAGTACTGAACAGATCTGGGAGCTTCCTTTAAGACTACAGACATATGTGAAGAAGGCTTTATGATTGTCTGTCTTAGATGTGGGCAATTTGGACTCAGAGTTGCCTTTAGAGGATTTCACTGGTGCTCTTATTTGTTTGTTCAGGCTAAGAAGAAATTGTTACCAGTTGTGCACCTGCTCCTGCTTGGTCTTGGACAGCAATGTTATCCTTTTGTTATATAGTTCCTTTATTGCAGATGGTTCCAGACAGTTTTACTCTCCCTTGTGGAGGATGATGTTGTCCTGTCATTCATTCCTGATTCCACACATCTATATTGATATATATATATATATATATATATATATATATATATATATATATATATATATATATATATTTATTTATATATATATATATATATATATATATATATATATATATATATATATATATATATATATATATATATATATATATATATATATATATATACATGCATACACACTGATATAGTACTTTGGTGTACATTTGAATGTTGGTGCATGTTCTTCCAGTGGGAGAGGGGTATGTGCTGCTGTTTATACCATCCCTCAGGTGGTTGTGATCGGCTTGGCAGACATTTTCATTTTAGCATGGCTAGAGGGGGATCAGGAGAGATGGTGATATTGAACGTGATGGCTTTTTTTGTTGGATCTTGCCAGAGAGGTTGATACTGTAGAGGTGCTGCAGTAATTAAACATGTTGGTTACTGCCAAGTCTGACTTATGTATCACATCTTGTGGGGGTATCAAGTAGCTCTCCTAAAGATTTAGCATTGATAAGAGGGGGGAATCTCTGTGCATTTCTGTTTTGGCATGGTTCATTTTTCCAATCTATGGTTGGGTAATTAAAGTTAGCTAGTATCAGGGTAAAGGGTTGAATCTTGACAGATATGTAGAGGGCCAGATAGGTGGGGTGGGCATCCTGAGTCAAATATGTTGGCCTGTACCTACCTATAATTTGAATAGTGGTCGTGTCAATGGTTAACTGCACGTGTAGTGTCTTATGTGTGTCAGACTGTTTGACCAGCCTGGAGGTGTGTGTTTTTTTAATATATATTTATACTCCACCTCCTTTGGCTTTGTTGCCCGCATTTTGGGGTCTGGTTGTGGGACAGGATGACTGACCAGGTAAGGATGGGTTGTTCTCCACAGCTGTGGCCCAGGTTTCTTTGAGTGTACAAATGTTATTGTCTTCCAGGGTTAAGAATGCTTGCAATGAGTGCATTTTCATGTTTAGACTCCTAGCATTTAGCAGCATGACCTTTAATTTGCATTTTGTTGAGAGTTTCATGTTGGTAGTATCAGCCTCATGTCTTTCCCTAAAACAGCCACTATGGGGAGGCAAGGGCCTTTGCCAGAAGCCTGAAGCCAAACTGAGACAGATGCAGGCCATCTCTAGCAAAGCAGTGTGTTCTATCAACATATCTTCCAAGGCTGCCAGGCACTGGATCCCCCTGGGATAACACCAGAATATCAGCCACTTGTTAATGTCAATCATTTTCTGTTTGTATTGAGGCATTATACTGGATGACAGTAGAATGCTGCTTAAGCCTAGGGACATACCTTCATGGGACACATATTCAGCATGTTCAATCATGTTTCTCTGCTATAGTCCATGGAGGTATGTCTGAAGTCATACACAACAACATGGACTGGGACAGACCCATAACAGTACCTGTTGTGGAGAGACTTCAGTGCATGTGTGATATGGTGGATGATGGCACCTGACAAACAATTAACTGTTATTATCTCCTTAGTCAGCCTGGTGAGAGGCACATATGTGTGTCTCAAATTGAAGTATCCTATGAGTAATATGTTGGGTTTATAGTTGGGTCTTAGTGGTTGCCTGACAGTGATGTGTGGACTATGCATGGTATGCAGTGTGGAGGTTTGTGGAGTTCTCATGTTTTTTGGTTCTGAGGTGTCCTTTGTTTGGGTTTGTATTTGTTGAGGACTCCCACATATATGGGTGTGTGTTGAGTAGTTGTGGGTGATGCTTACTGACTGCATACACTGCAGGGAACCTATGTTACTGCACAATTTGTTCTGGTGTGCACATTCTTCATTTGTCTGGCCAGTGGTTCCCCTTCCCCTTATATGTGTCTCTTTGTCCTTCTGTAGTGCAGTTGCAGGCTTTGTCCACAGTTGCTGCTGTTATATATTTGTATTTCTGGTATGAGTGGGGTAGAAATCATAACATCACACATAGGGTTATGCACTTCACACCTCTGAGTGTACCTGTTTATGGGATCATAGGAGATTACTAGTCTAATGGCTCTGACGACCTTACAAGCCTAGCCCAGAGTATATCCCCAAAAAATAAAACACAATCAACAGCTGCTGGCCCTCTAAATGAGGGACACAGGTGGCACCCCGGGACAAATTTTGGTTGCCCATCCACTCATCAAGGTTGCACTTGAAGGGGGCCAGCAACATACATCGTTTGATGTATATGGGGAGAGTATTCCAGAAATGGGTCAGCCTCTGGGAAATAAACCTGTCTCTCCAGGAGGGTTTGTTAATGTCACATATTAGATTTAAGACATTTAATGGGGTACTACGCGAGGAGTTAGACGTATGGATATGGAGCATCTGTACTAGAACAGGGTCTGAGATTGCCTTGTAGACAAGACACAGGTCACTTCTGAGAATTCTGTATGATGCAGAGTAGAGTGATACTGATTTGTGCCTGTCTACATAGGACAGGTGTTGGAGGCCATGGATTCTCTTTGTGAGGTATTTCTGTGGCCTTTCCAGTTGGTGCAGGTGTCTGGAGAGGTACTTACCAAATGGGGCGTTTTACTCAATTATTGGCCTAATGAGGGTGGATTGCAAAGAGGTAATAACTTCCTTTTTTTCTGGATGCAATCCCTTTACTTATGAGATGAATCAAGTAAAAGCCTTTTCAGACCACTGCTGCTGCTGCATCATGGTCAAACATGATTTTGTTGTCAACTTGTGTACCCAGGTCCCTCAGCACAGGTTGTGTGCTTAGGGGTTTGCCACTAATATGGTAATCAGTAGGGGCTGAGTTTTTTCATGAAAGGTATGCTAATACATTTTTTTGCATTTTACTTAATGTCATGACTTTGGCATCAGTCATTTGTTGCGTTGAGACCCTCTTGAACTATGTTAACATCATTTGGGGAGTCAATGACAGCACCCAAATAACAATCATCCACAAACTTGTTCAGCCACAGCCCTTTTGTCTTTTATTGGACCTCAGAGAAGTAGATAGCAAACAATAGGGGTCCCAGGACAGATCCCTTGGGGACACCATGATTGACAGGTCTGCTATCAGAGGTAGTGGCACCTATTTTGACCTTGTGAGTCCTACCAGTGAGCCAATTGGGCACCCACATGATGACTTAGGGATTGACACCACGTTCTGTTAGCTTTTTGATGATGCCCAAGTGGGGGATTGTGTCTAAGGCTTTGGTCAAGTCAAGACAAGTTGCGTGTACTGACTTTCCCTCATCCAGTGCCTTGGTGACAGTCTCAAAGAAGTCAACCAGATTCAACAGGCAAGTCTGCCCTTGACAAATCTGAACTGGGTGTGGTCATGTGCTTGGAGATTGCCCATGTCCTTGTTTATGATGTGCAGAATAATACTCTCCATGGACTTACAGATCAGACTTGTCAAGCGAATGGGGCAATAGTTTCCAGGGTCAGTAGTGGCACCACCTTTGTGCAAAGGGATGACAATGGCAGTTTTCTAGTCTACTGGAATGAGACCTGTACTTTGGCTATGGTTGAGTAGGGTGCTCAATGGCAAGGCTACTTCTTGCCGGAGATGTTGCAGAATACAGCCTGGGATGCTATAAGGTCCCATGGCAGCTGTGTTGTTTGGCTTAGATAGGGACTTTAACACTTGCTCTATGGATATATGAGGCTCAGGGCAGGTATCGGAGATGTGGAATGTGCCTTTGGGTGGGGACAGGGGGGGTGATGTTTTTGCTGTACCTGTCTGCTAGCAGGTAGGCTAAGTCGACAGGATCAGTGTAAGTGGCACCATTAAGAAATCATTCAGAACAAGCCTGGTGTTAGCCATGGAGGTTTCTGATGTAACTGATAAAAGCTTTGTGGTTAGCCTTTGTTTTAGAGGCTAGTTTCGATTCATAATTGGCTTTGGAGGATTTCACTAGTGATATACTTTGCTTGCTGAGGCTAAGGCAGGAGATTTTCCAGTTGGGAATTTGTGCCTTTTTACCCTTGGACAACAGTTGCTTCCTTTGGTTGTAAAGCCTGTTGATAGAGAATGTCCACCACATAGGCCGGTGTTTCCTTAAGAAGCAGGTTTTAGTTCTGTTGGGTATGGCTGAGTCCATGCAGTTGTATGGGTACTTGTATACTGCACTGGCATACTGTTCAGTCAGTAGAGGCCAGATGGCTTACTGGTTAACGTCTTTGCTTCCCATGCACAAGGTATAAGGTTCAGTCCTGACCTCCAACCAATGCCTGTTTGGAGTTTGCATGTTCTCCCTGTGTCTCCATGAGATTTCTCCCATGTCTGAAAAACATGCTGAGTGCTTCCATCTCAAACTCACCAATGAATGGAGCTGAGGGTAGCAGCACAGACTCTACATGGTGCCCTATAGGGGGAAGAGTTGTACAGACCAACCACTTTGGGCATCTACTGTGGTGCCCAGTATCCTCAAGATAGGAGAACATGGATCACAAACTGTATGCCATGGCAGGGCTAGCCAATTGATGGTGTAAAATATGGGTCTAGGTGATTTGGTCAAAGTTACCGGTGATAAGTGGATTGAGGATCCCCATGCCAGGGACCCGTGCTAATGGTGGGAGGGGTATATGTGCCCCACTGGCCAGTGTGTGCCCACTATAAAGCCCAGCAGCCCTGAGTCAATAAGCTAAGTTGTCTAGTTGCCCAGCCTGGGTTACGTCTGTTGAGCAAAAGCTGGACGTAAAACCAACCAACCTGCCAAACATGAACTGAGAATTGCTATGCTTCATGTAGGCAGGATGCAGCTTGGAGGTGGATGATATGATGATATGGAGGGGGCTGGACATCCTATGTATCCAGGAGATGAGATGGAAGGGCAGTGCAGCAAAGCCACTTGGCTTGGGATCCAGACTCTACTACTCAGGTGAAGGTCAGGCTAGAAATGGTGTAGGGTGGAGAGAGAGAGGCTTCAGAAGGCAGTAAGGGATATCATCAGAAGTAATGACAGACTCATGGCAATCAGACTCTAGTCTAATGATAGGGCAGTATTCATAATCTCAGCCTATGCCCCACAGCAGGGTTGTGATAGTGAGGAAAAGAGAGCATTCAGACATCAGTTGCAGGACCTACTACATAAAGCAGGACAACATGAATTGATGTTGATAATGGGTGACCTGAATGCACATATCCGGACAGACAGAACAGGATATGAGGACTACCTGTGTCCACATGGATGGGGCAACAGGAATAAAGAAGGAAAAGCCATTCTAGACTTCTGTCTGGCAAATGGCTTGATACTAGCCAACACATAGTTCAGAAAGAGAGACAGTAAACAAGAGTTGTCACCATGCAACTCAGGTAGATTTCCTCCTAGTAAGGAAAAGACATTGGGGCAGATTTCATGATTGCAAAGTCAACAAGGTGAAACAGTCAGACTACAGCGTAAACCACTAGTTGCCACAATCAGCTGCAAGCAGTGGTCAGAGAAGGCTCTAAGGTCAACAGAGACCAGGCTGAAGACCTGGAAGAGAGAAAGTACAACAGTTCAAGGAATTACTTGGGGCCCTAGCACCCCAGGAAGAGGATGAAATAGCTGGAGTTGAAGGAGAATGACAGCGCCTAAAAACAGCATGTGTTTGGACTACAGAAAAGATATGTGGCTGAGCCAAGTATGGAAATAAGGTACATAATGAAAGCTGGTAGTGGAATGCAGAAGTCCAGGAAGTCATCAAAAGAAAAAAGAAGTGCAGGAAGAAGTGAGAGACAGAAAAGACTGACCAGACTAGTAAGGACTACTGGTTGGCTAACAAAGAAGCTAAGAAAGAAGTTGCAATAGCAAAGAATAGGGCATCAGAGGCACTGTACCAATTTCTGGAAAGTGACTCAGTAAGGGGCACAAAGAAACTATATCAGGTTGCAATGCAAAGGCAGAAAGATAAACCCAGATGACATTAAAGGCAGATGGAATGAGTATTTCCAGCAGATTCTGAATTAAGAAAACCCCACAGAAGCTGTACTGCCCCAGAAACAGCCTACAATGAGAGAAGAAGAAGAGCCCACCCTAGGAGAAGTAAGAACAGCACCAAGGAAGATGAAGTCAGGGAAAGCAGCAGGCTCAGATGAGGGCACAGCTGATATGATAAAGATGCTGGGTGAGATAGGGGAAAAATGACTCCTGGGAGTACTAATAGCAGTGTAGAGAGAAAGACATATCCCAGATGTCTGGAGAATAAGCATACTTGTGCCTGTGTACAAGAACAAAGGGGACATCAACAACTGTGGGCAGTTCTGAGGCATCAAACTCAAATCACATTGCATGAAAGTTCTGGAGATGGTGATTGATAAATGGATACACAGAGTAGTAGAATGTAAGATGGGAGATGAGCAGTTTGGATTCAGATCAGGATGCAGCACAACTGACCTGATGTTTGCATTGAGACAGATACTTGAGAAGAAGCTAGAGATGAGGAGATAGTCCAACTGACCATTCCTAGACTTGGAGAAAGCATATGACAAAATCCCAAGAAAGCTGATCTGGGCAGTACTGCGGTGGTTTGAAATCCCAGAAACATTGGTAAAATTAATGCAGGCTATATACAAGGACCCAATAACTCAAGTACAGACAGAGTTCTGCCTCACAGATGGGTTCCCAGTGGGTGTGGGTGTACATTAGGGTTCAGCTCTGAGCCCACTGCTGTTCATAATGGCGATGGACTATATTAGCAAACAGATTGGAGGGGATGGATCAACAAAGCTGCTGTATGCAGACAATGTGGCAGTACAGGTAGACAATGAGCTAGACCTTCAGCAAAGGATAGGAGAATATTGTAATAATAATAACAATGATAATACTTGGTAACAGCCTTTATTCTGTATTTCTTACATTTGCTAGACTTGCTTGGGGTAAAGTACATGCAAAAGCTTAAAATGTTAACTTACAAAAGAACAAACCATGCTGGAAAATGTGAAGGTTGACCTAGATTGGAAAGTACCAGAAAACACAGGAAATGTGGAAAGTACCGGCAGCCTAGATAAGACAGCTGTGGAAAGTTCCAGCTGGTGTTTGACCTTTAATGTAGGTCATGCTTGTCTAAAAAGTACCGTCTGTGTCTAATTTCTGTTAGCAATGTGGGTAGATTGCCTGATAACAAGCCATGTTAGATGGAGTTTTAAGTTGCTTAGATATGCAATACTCAAATTGACAGTTGGAAATTATTTTCCTTTGTTCTATGTGTAGAATTCACTATAAAAGCATGAGTAAAACAGTGTTAGCCAGACATTTCTTTGCTACTGCAGCTAGGTATTTGATGTCTCCTTGTACAAGTAAAATAAAGAAAATGTTCTTACCTTCAACAGATGTGATGTCCTCATATTTTTAACTTAACATTTTGGCGCCCATGAGCGTGGGGCTACCTCTTCGAAGATACGGATCAGGCAACAAAGAGGCTGTAATCCTGTGCGGGAAGGGTTTCAAATCTATGGCTCCCTTATAACAAAAGACCTCCGACTATTTTGTCGTTAAAAGAGGCCAGTCACTTTCTGATTCCTATCCAAGAGACGGTATCCGAATTGGGACAGAGGACACACGCCTGAGAAAGGTAAGATTTTCTTTCTCTCTCTCTTAAAAGAATATTTAAAGGAAGGACTAGAAAACCAGTTATTGTGCGTCAGGTCATTTTTAAATAAGACCTTGGAAAAAAAAACTTATGACAGATCTGATTATAAGGAAGGACTGAAAATAATTTTGATATATTAAAATGGGATCAGAATGTTGTAAATGTCATAAAGACTTAAATGAAGATGAAAAATATATGAGACAATTAGGTCATAAGAATATGCAATTTCTTAAAAAATGGAAAGTCAAATATGGCTTTAATGGAACATTAGACAAAACATCATGCTCAATGTTAGTGAGAAATATAAAAATAGATGCAGGGACTAGGACTAAAAAACAAAGACAATTGGTGTTTCCCCAAGCACAAAAATGGCTGGAGGAGGCCAATAAAATATTTATGAAAAATAAGGCAATAAAGGATAAGGAGGACAAAATAAACAAACAAAAAGAATGTAAGAAGAACACAGATGATAAAAAGGTGACTCTTTTTGTGGACAAGGAAGATGAACATACGGTATGTGCAGTGACACGAGGGCACACAGCTCCACCATATGGAACAGTAGGAAATGAATTAAGGTATGAGGCCAGTAGACCAGACCCAATTCTCCAGCAGGGGCCGAGCCAGGGACAACAGACAGGACAATTATATCCACCTCCCCCTCCACCATCTTGGCATACAGTTGAGCGTCCGTCAGTCCCAAAATTAGTATTGCAGAAGGTTGATTCTCCTAAACAATTACAGTCAGGTCCAGTGGGGCTGGAACAATGGGCATTAAAAAAGGAGGGAGACCCTGCAGAAAGTTTTCCTCTTATACAAGTTGCAAACCCTTAGGCAGGGGGTGACGGACAGGATCCCACTATTTTGGTATTCCGTCCATGGGCAAAAGAAGACATAAAATGAGCTACAGAGGGAATACCTCATCCCAAGGTCAATTAACGGAAATTTTCTGAGGACCTGGTTGGGATGAGGTTAAGTTATCACCTAAATGGATTAGAAATTGAGCAAGTTATACGACAAATTTTAGGACCAGATTGGCACTTAATATGTGGAGATTGGTCGTCCAGGTCGGACAATGGAGCCATCCTGGAACATAATTCAGGCACTTTGGACACAAGGGTCACCGATATTCTAAACAGAATATCGGATAAGTGGCATCCACGGGCAGATTGGACACGTATAAATCAATGTACTCAAGCTGATGATGAAAAGGTTGACCATTACATTGTTAGATTAACTGAAACATTTAACAATCACTGTGGCATGATCATACCAGAAGACCAAAAAAACGATACTTCTTATGAGCAACAATTTAAAAATTCCTTTTTAAAAGGTTGCCAGGGCCCTATAAGTAGTTTTATAACCAAACATATGATAGATCACCATACATGTCGATTGCAACCCTTACTAGAATATGCTAGACATGGTGAACGTCACCTGGAACAAAAAAAGAAAAAGAAGGGACAGGTATTTGCTATTGGGAATGACGGAGGAATATTTTTACTACAAAACCAAAGGGGAAGAGGGAGACGCAAACAGAGGGGACGTGGAGGACGCGGAGGAAGTAGAGACTCTGAAAATAGACAGGGAGGACATTCTGAAGATTATGAAGGTAGGGCAAAGAGGGCGAATGCTTTTGATGTGGAAAGAAAGGACATTTTTCTGCAGATTGTGAGAAACGACAACAATCTCAGGAGGAACGTAAGCAAAGTTCTGCATGACTATATGATAGTGAAAACTGTTGTGGTCATTGCGGATCTGTGGTTGAAGGGCAAGAAAATGAAGAAAATAATGAAGAGGAAGGCGTTTATTGTGATAATTGTCAGGAGGAAATTAACCCTTGCCAATGCATAAGGGAAGAAGACGAGGAGGGGGAAGGTGATTGTGTAGATTGGGATACTGAGTCAGAAGACTGTGAGGTCATTAATTTGGCGGCCCTGGAGACCACCATGCAGTTAGATGAAAAGCCTGTGATACAACTTATGGTAGAGGGCCGGCAAGTAGAATTCTTATGTGACTCAGGGGCCTCACGGACCCTGTTAAGACCAACGGACCTGCCTCCTAACTGTGAGACAGAAGAGTTCGTTTTTGTGAAGGCAGCAAATGGACGTGTGTATAAGGAACCCCTATCCTGTCCACTTTTGTTCACTGATCCAATGATGGATCAGGCAGTTCGGTACAGGGTAATTATTTCGAAAGTATGCCCGGTTAATTTGTTGGGCAGGGACTTAATGCATACCTTTGGGATAGCGGCAGTACCCACTACACGGGGAATTGAAGCCAAAAGAATGGTGGTCACCCAAGAAATGATGGTCCAGGGGATGCAGGAATTACACTACTGGTACAGTCAAGACCTAATAGCCACTGGACCAGGAACTGTTACCAAGGATCTGGTTAATTTGGCCCTAAGTAAATATAGGGACCAACCTCCTACGGTGGCAGGGCAACTACATTGCACCATGTATTACCGGGAAATGGCAGGGCCTGATAGGGAATTTGAAAAGCAGTTCCTAAGACATTGAGTAACTAAGGTAGTGCTGAACAATCTTTTCTGGGACACGCAGGGCAATGCTGTGACGACTTGCACCTTGACCAAGGAAATGGAAAAGTTGTTCCGATCCCACTATGAACCACATGTCTCAATTACTAAGGCGGAGGGCACTAAATGGGTAGACTTAGGGGAAAAAGGTCACTGATTGGAATAAGATGTCAGAAAGACAGTTAAAAGAGCACCAGGTTCAAGTTCAGAGGCTAAACTGGGTAACACAGGCTAAACCTACAGTTCACATGAGAGAATGCAATTCACCCCCCATCTGAACTTTCCTCCTCACCCAGGAGGAAGAACAAGTTTTAAAGGATATTCCGCGATGTCTATGGTCACTCAATAAGGGTGATGTGGGCTTAATGAAAACGGCAGGAAAGGTACATATAACACCAAAATCAGGGTTTATGCCATGCAAACACCAATATCCACTTAGCAAACAGGCGGAAGAAGGCATAGCACCAGTGATAAATTCTTTAAGAGAATCCGGAATTTTGATAGAATGCCCCGACTCTCCATGTAATACGCCCCTGTTTCCCATCAAAAAACCTGATGGAACGTGGCGAATGGTGCAAGACCTACAGGCAGTAAATGCAGCAGTAGTTCCGAGAGCACCAGTGGTACCAGACCCTCATACCCTTTTAAATAACTTACACCCTGAAAATAAGTACTACACCGTCATAGACATTAGTAATGCCTTTTTCTCCATACCTCTGCATGAGGACAGTAGGTTCTGGTTCGCGTTTACCTATCAAGGGAAACGTTATACTTATAGCAGACTACCCCAAGGATACTGTGAAAGCCCTACAATATTTGCCCAGGAAATGGCAGCCAATTTAGCTCAGTTCACACGCAGGGAAGGAAGCCAGATTCTGCTATACGTAGACAATATCCTCTTGGCTTCTCCCACTTTAGAGGGATTCCAAAAGGACACGGTGGCACTACTTAAATTCTTAGCAGATGAAGGCCATAAGGTAAATAAGTCAAAACTGCAATTATGGAAACCACAGGTTAAGTATCTGGGATACTTAATCTCACAGGCAGGCAGGCAGTTAGAACAAATTTGAAAAATGGCTATTCTACAGGTCCCAATGCCTCAGACTAAAAGAGAAATTATGTCATTTCTGGGAATGACAAATTTCTGCAGGAGTTGGATCCCTAACTATGCTGAGGAAACAGAGCCCCTAATGGCTCTGATTTACGGGACCCCCGTGTCGGCTGGTGACCAGCTGACTTGGACAAATGGGGCCATACAGGCATTTACACGTATCAAACACCTTATAGTGAGCTCATCGGTGTTAGGGCTCCCAAACTACTCTAAGCCCTTATTGCAAATGGTGGACTGCAAGAAAGGCTATATGACATCGGTTCTGCTTCAAACACACGGGCTTAAACAGCAACCTATTGCTTTTTACTCCGCAAAATTGGACTCTGGAGTGAGGGCACTCCCGCACTGTGTACAGGCAGTAGTGGCAGCCGCTATGGCGGTGCAAGCCTCTACCTCTTTGGTACTATTTCACCCGTTGACACTTCGAGTGCCACATTCGGTGGCCACAATCTTGTTACAGGACTAAATTACATTTCTGTCACCAAGTAGGCATCTCTCATGCATGACAATATTACTGACTCAGCCACATATGACAATTGAATGGTGCACCACACTCAATCCGGCTACATTGCTACCCACACCAGTGGAAGGAATACCTCATGTTTGCTTGGACGCTATACATGAAAAGATTCTCCCCTGTCCCGATTTGCAAGATGTGCCTCTAGATGAAGCGGATCTGACACTTTTTGTAGATGGTTCTGCAAAAAGGGACATGACAGGAAAAACATTGGTGGGGTATACAGTCACCACAGGAGACACAATTTTAGAGACAGGGTGACTACCTGGGCACTATTCAGCTCAGGCAGCCGAATTGGTAGCACTGACCAGGGCCTGTATATTGGCACAAGGGAAGAGGGTTACAATCTATATGGACAGTCAATATGCTTTCTCCACCGTGCATATCTTTGCACAGCAATGGAAGAATAGGGGAATGATAATGGCGACAGGGAAACCAATCAATCATAAGGATCTGATTCTGGGTCTTCTAGATGCTGTCCAATTACCACAAAAACTGGCCCTATGTAAGTGTTCTGCACACACCAACAATAAGGATCCCATATCACTGGGAAATGCGCTTGCAGATAAGGCAGCAAAAGATGCAGTGCAACAGTAAGATCACCTTTTTAACAACTCTGAGTTACAACCTAGTGATACTTTAGATCTAGAAATGTTAAAAGTCATGCAGGGACTTACGCCAAATAAAGAAAGGAAGATGTGGATAAAATACGGGGTAACTCAACAGGAAGGTGTATATAAAGCACAGGATGGTAGGTTAGTATTACCTTCAAATCTTTTTAGGTATGCAGCCTTAGTAAGTCATGGGATTACCCATGCAGGACCATCAGTCATGACACAAATGGAGAGACCCCAAAAGTTCCTCACCAAAAGGATAAAGGGACTCCAAAATCTGTCATATGCTGCCAGATTGAAGAAACTCCAGCTCTATTCAGTTGCATACCATCTGCTCAGAGGTGACATGTGCCTGACATACAAGGCCATGTCCAACCCAGAATTAATGGACATGCTCCACCTCAAAAAATCCAAATCC
Organism: Protopterus annectens; assembly: GCF_019279795.1. Classification (NCBI taxonomy): domain Eukaryota; kingdom Metazoa; phylum Chordata; order Ceratodontiformes; family Protopteridae; genus Protopterus; species Protopterus annectens. The sequence continues at coordinate 265,448,950 of NC_056725.1, read as the reverse complement.
ACCAAAACCACTAGAGCAAGCAACTTAAACCTTAGCACGGATATAAATAGGACGTGCTGGAGGGATAGATTTATCACTCAGAGACTCCCTATGCTGTGGAATAAAATCCCGGTCCATGTGAGGCAGAGCACCTGTGGGGATCGTAGGTTTATCCCGGGAATCATCTCTGTGTCACTGCTGGACAGAGGCACAACAAACTAATGGGCACAGTATTTTTTCATATAAGGGGTGGTGTAAGCCACAAAAATTTGGGCTAGGCTTATAAATGCCTTAGGGCAGATAGCCTAGTATAAACCTATGAACCTATGAACCTATGAACAAATAGTGTCGAGGATTTTCTGGTGTAAGGGGTTTTCTACCTATTCCAAACGATTTACTCTCTCTTGTCTATTATGTGCACAGTATCATGGACAAGGGGGGATGCGGAAGCCTACTCAGGCTTTCCCAATACCTCTGTACCCTTTCCACACTATATGTATGGATTTTATAGAATTGACGCCATCCCAAGGAAAGCGATTTGTATTAGTCATAATTGACTCATTCTCTAAATGGGTTGAAGCTCATCCTGTCAATCACCCAGATGCCCTGACAGTGGCAAAAGTACTGACCACGGAAATAATTCCACGTTTTGGTATTCCCAAACGCATCTATAGTGACAATGGCTCGCATTTCGTTAACCAAATTGTCCAAAGACTTGGCCAAGTGTTTCACATTGACCTGAAAAACCATTGTGCTTACCATCCACAGTCAACAGGGTTGGTTGAATGACACAATGGTATTTTAAAAAGCAAACTATGAAAGCTCATGGCAGAAACACATACTACATGGATGGACTGCCTACCACTAGCTCTTCTTCACATGAGAATCACACCCTCCTCCAGGGGTCTGGCACCATATGAAGTTCTCTTTGGAAGACCATATTACGTCCCGCAGTGGCATGGTATTCTGCCAGCGTAACAGCTAGCAAATTATATGAGAAAAATGCTGACCAACAAAAAATCTCTCTTAACTCATGATTACTTTGCAGGTCCAAAAGTGACGGAACCAGTGGGAGTGGGACCTGGAGACTGGATCTGGGTCAAAATCGTGAGGCGGAAAAACTGGGCATCGCCCAAGTGGGAAGGTCCATATCAAGTGCTCATCTCAACCCCCACAGCAGTAAGAATAGCACAGGGAACTTTGTGGATACATCTGACACACTGCAAAATTGTCAGAACTTTCCAGATTGACAAAGACTTAGAGCCGATATCAGAACTCTCACCTGGTGACACATAGTTGCATAATCATGGAACCGTGGGTAACCATTATCGCTTTTTTCCTCGTAGAAACAGTAAAGAGTGTAGTTCTCCACCAAGGTATGGTGACCAAAAAAAATGATTATGCCTTACTACAGACCCAGGTAGGCATTAGTACCAACTTTTACCTTAATGTCTGTGACACCGGAATAGACTGTGCGACGTTTTCCACATATGAAAGGGCCAGAGCCACGGAAAGAGGTGAAGCAAAATATCTCTGCAATATAAACTGTGCCTCCTGGGAAAATGTATGGTGGACTTTGGAAGGAAATTGGGAAACCAGTGCAGCGCAAATCCCACAAAAAGACCGAAATCGACAGAGAAGAATAAAGACTGTTGCTCAAAACTCTTCCCCATATGTCACCATTACCATTCTCAACCCACAGGTGACTGATTCAGGACTGTATGGACTAGGAATCTCAATAACAGCAGTAACTGACCCATTGGGGAAAATCAAGATCGAAATCCAAACCATGGCAAATGCGACCCAGGCACCAATGACGGAAGAAGAACAGCTAATGGTAGAGACAGGGTTCGCACAGAAAAATGCCTGGATGCAATGGGTAAGATTTAGTACTAAGGAGGCTCAACAGCAGGACTGTGTTGCCTGCACTGAAGGCAGGCAGGAACTGGCCACTGTACCGCTACTCCCTGAAGAAGCGAACTACACTTGCTTTCTAAAACTGTTCCATAACCAGACGGACAAGGACTGTAAAAATGAAAGTCAACGATTCCCGTTGACAACACTATCGGTAAAGCCACCTGCGGCACTTGATTATCCAGGCTCTTACACTTGTTTCTTTAGAAATGGCACCGGGAAAGATTATGGTATCCTTTCCTCAGGTTATTGCAACAAGACCACTTTTGGAAATGACAATAAACTTCTGATAGGTCAGACGAACAGTCTGGCAGACGTCTGGTGGTTCTGCGGAGATAATAGACTGAGATCTCGACTAATAGAATCCTGGAAAGGAACATGCACTCTAGTGAAATTGATTTTGCCTTTTTACATCTTGCCCATGATGGCTGATGAACTTCCCACGACGGCCCTCAAATCGACTCAGCAGAACAAAAGGCTTAAAAAAAGACAGGCTCCAAAACAAGCCTTTGACGATGGCGTATACATCGATAGTATTGGGGTCCCGAGAGGAGTTCCCGATGAATATAAAGCCATAAACCAAATAGCCGCAGGGTTTGCTTCCATTTTCGTATGGGTACAACCTAACAAAAATGTGGATTGGATCAACTACATATATTACAACCAACAACGCTTTGTGAATTACACGAAAGATGCTCTGAAAGGTGTGGCTGAGCAACTGGAGGCAACCTCTCTAGTAGCCTGGCAAAACCGCCTCGCTCTGGACATGCTACTGGCAAAGGAAGGAGGGGTGTGCAAGATGTTTGGAACTTTCTGTTGCACTTATATTCCGAACAATACTGCGCCAGATGGCAGTATCACACGAGCTCTACAGGGACTTGACATGCTGTCCAAAGAACTTGCAGAACACTCAGGCATAAGCAATCCCTTCACTGATTTCCTACAGGCATGGTTCGGAAAGTGGAGCCACTTCATCGGAAGCCTGTTGATATCCATAGGGGTTGCTGCAGCTATTCTTGTGACATGCGGATGCTGTTGTATTCCCTGCATTCAGGGACTACTGCAAAAACTGGTTGAAACTGCCATCACAAAAACAATGTACCAACAATTGCAGCCAATGGACAATGATGCGTATGCTGAATTGTACGATGATGCATATACTGACATATAAAAATTATAAAGTAACCTTTGTGCAAAATCATCTGTAACTCACCCAAAATAAAAATGAAAAGGGGGGGGTGAGAGGATAGAAAAAACAGTAAAATGAAGAGGTGCACAACAAACCAGAACGAGCAAAAAGGAAAAAGGAAGAGTGACCCAGGATCTGAAAGGAAAGAGTTAAAAAGGCGTCGTAAAAATGCACTGAAGAAAATACCAGAAGAAAAACAGGTCCAGCATTTTAAAGGTATTTACCTCCTACATGAAGACTGGCATTTTCACCTCTTGCATGAAATTGGCATGCCTTGGCTATGGCAAAGACAGGATGAGTTATGGGAGGTAGTGCACAAAGGCTCTTGTTTTTACAAATCTTCCCATTTGATCAAGGATAAATGTTTTTATGAATCTCCTGAATGAAAATCCGTTGGAAAAGTCAGGTGAGGATGTTAATAATCATTTACCAAATAAGAATAAAAGTGTTAATAGGGGGGAAATGTAATAATAATAACAATGATAATACTTGGTAACAGCCTTTATTCTGTATTTCTTACATTTTCTAGACTTGCTTGGGGTAAAGTACATGCAAAAGCTTAAAATGTTAACTTACAAAAGAACAAACCATGCTGGAAAATGTGAAGGTTGACCTAGATTGGAAAGTACCAGAAAACACAGGAAATGTGGAAAGTACCGGTAGCCTAGATAAGACAGCTGTGGAAAGTTCCAGCTGGTGTTTGACCTTTAATGTAGGTCATGCTTGTCTAAAAAGTACCGTCTGTGTCTAATTTCTGTTAGCAATGTGGGTAGATTGCCTGATAACAAGCCATGTTAGATGGAGTTTTAAGTTGCTTAAATATGCAATACTCAAATTGACAGTTGGAAATTATTTTCCTTTCTTCTATGTGTAGAATTCACTATAAAAGCATGAGTAAAACAGTGTTAGCCAGACATTTCTTTGCTACTGCAGCTAGGTATTTGATGTCTCCTTGTACAAGTAAAATAAAGAAAACGTTCTTACCTTCAACAGATGTGATGTCCTCATATTTTTAACTTAACAAATATAATGCAAATTTGAAAGCACATGGGATGAAACTAAGCACAGATAAGATGGTGGTAATGGCAGAAAATTGGGGAAATCAAAAGAAGCTGAGAATAGAGATAGAAGGGAAGATAGTTGAACAGGTAAATAAGTTCAAGTATCTGGGAGGAGTAATCGAGGAGAAGGGTAGTCTGAATGAAGTGTCTATATTATATCATCAAACGCTTAAAAAAGCGAACGCTGAATGATCGACCTAATTTAAGTGAAAGTTTACAATCTCGAACTGTCAGGTCAGCGATTTTTTTCCCAAGGAAAAAAAATCGCTGATCCAAAACACATACACACAACACAAGCACACCAAACAAACAGAAATCCACACACATACACCTAAAATCCTATACCTAAGCCTACACTAAACTATGCACACACCACTAACTACCCACTTACCTTAACCCAAACCCTAACCCTAAGGTCCGTCACTATCGCACACTCACCTCACCCACTCCCTAACCCTAACTCACTTAAATCTGCCCTAACCCTCATGTCCACTCAATCGCACACACACCTAACCTGAGCCCTAACCCTAACTCACATAAATCACCCTAACACTCACATCCACACAATCGCACACTTACCTGAATCTGACCGGTAACTTTCCACCATAACACTGAAAATACCGAAGCAAAAGAAACGGACAACCGAATTCTTTCCCAAGGAAAAAAATGTGAGTTTCTGCTGCTTCGATATTTTGCAGTTTTGTGAAAATAAGTTCGATCAATCAGCGTTCGCTTTTTTAAGTGTTTGAGGATATAATATGGACCCTGAATGAAGAAGTCAAAGTGAGAATCAGAGGGGCTGCAGCCAAATGGCATAGAGTATCAGGTGTAGTCTATGACAGAAGAATACCAAAGAAGCTGAAAAGTAAGGTGTACTTGCACCTCGTGCGACCACTACAACTGTATGGTACAGAAACCTGGACAGTAAAGCCAGAACATTTGAAGAAGCTAGAGGTGATGGAAATGAAGTGCCTGAGAAAGGTGATAGGTTGCACACTGTGGGACTGACAAAGAAATGAGGACATAAAAGCAGAAGCAAAAGTAGATCCATTTGCAGAAAAGATCAAAGAGAACACATTACGGTGTTTGGGCACATGTGTAGAATAGCAGAAGACGATATAATGAGGAAGATTTGTGACAGACAGGAAGAAGGTAAGAGGAAGTGGGGACATCCAGCAAAGAGGTGGATGTATTGTGTGAAAAAAAATCTGCAACAGTCAAGCATGAGTGTTGAAGAAGGCAGGAGTGTGGCACTGAATCGAGAGAGTTGGTGAGAGTTAACATGATACCACGACCCCATGTAGAAAAATGGAAAAAAGGGGGCTGATGATGATGCTGTTCAGCATATTTGTCTACATCCTCTGAGGGGGACGGTGGTGTGTAGCTACTGATACCCTCCCTTAGGAGGTTGTGGTCAGTTTATGAGATGTAAAGGTCAGAAGAACAGAATGTGTTTAGCAGGTTGTCCATCATTGCACCCCTACATCTGCTGTGGTCCTCAGACTGTTTGTGTTGCAATGTTATTATAAGGTTACATGTTGGCTATAGCTGTCAAACCATCACAGACTGACATCTGAACAGGCCCATATGTAACAGTCATACACAGGCCCACACATGGGGGCAGGGTATTAATATTGCTTTATCAAACATAGACAGTTTGGAGAACAGAACAGTTTTGTATTAGCTTGCTTTTTCTTATGGATATGATGTCTGCTTCTCCACTGTCTGCCATTTATGTTTTCACACATCAGTCTTTATTGTTTTGCAAGTAGTTTGGCATGAAAATACAGAGATACAAGAGATACAAAGAGATATACAAGGCATACTTGCGGTCCTCCTGTGACACCCTGTCATTCTAGGGGTATAGCTGATTCCTAGTGACTTCTTGTCAGTACTGACACAGTAGGGAGGCAGCCATTTCCAACCTGGCAGTACACTGACCTTCAAACACCTGCTGTCCTACTAGACACTGTGCAGGTTACTCCGAGCTGTGTACTGTCCAGATGTGTGGCCCCCCTGTCTCTGAATTGTCCAGCTTTCCTGCAGCAATGGATATTGACTTCTGGACAGTGTGTACTACTCCTACTGTAGGTGTAGTTGACATGCAACAGTTTCCATGTACCGTCTTGAAACATGGACCTTGTCAATCACAGTATTGTACTTAGACAACTAAGCCGAAACAGCCAAGATTAAGGGCTGCCTACTTCCTGACAGTATCAACCATGCATATACATTAGCTCATGTACTCCTGCATATTGTGGCAAGTTGATTGGGACAGCCCTGGGAATGCTCTGCTGCTTTTACACTACAAACATAATTGTTCCTGCATTTCTATGGGAAGACGGGTGTGTTGGGGGAGGGGGGCGCATACCTCTGAACTGTACACATTTCCACAGACTGTACAGATGTTTGCTTTACATTTTGATTTCATTTAGCATAGTATTTTGCTTGTCTTAGAAAATACTGGCATATCACTAGAGAACAAAGGTTAGACAGTTATGACAGACATTTGAGTTTCAGACTTCTTACCCTTCTGAGACTTAAGGTAACTGCAAGACATGCTGTGATATCACTGTGTAAGTTTGTAAGTGGAATGTTTCGTCATTGTCCCTATTTGTGGGCCTTTACCACACATTTATTTCTGACTTTGTACAGCAGACTTGCTGAGAGAGGCTGAGAGATGTGTATGGTACTCCAGCATTGACATCCATGCAGGTGACCTATGACCCTGCAGTTTGTTAGTCCCCCACATATACTGCAGTGGGTTTTATCACCTAGGGGACTACTGCATATTCTGGGGAAGCAGTATTTCAGACATTTCCTGTTGTCCCACATAGCTTTCAGTTGTCTGTTGCTATCCCAGTAGGCCACCCCATTCCCTTGCACACATGCAGCGATACCATAGATATGCTACCACAACCTAATACACCATTCATTTATTGTTAAGAAGAGTGACTTAACTTGTGCCTGCGGCACTTGTAAGGACAGTGCCTGAGACATGACTCTGTCAGATGCATGCAATACACAGTCTATACATGGTAAGATACAGGTAGTGTTATGTGTGTGACATCCTTTTTACTGTGTCTGCAAGTCAGAGGAAGGGGTCATTTCCTGGATCCCTAAGGTGTTAGTGTATGTGCTATGCGTTCCCTCTTTGCCAAGGCCAGGGTGTACTGAGCATGCCTACATCTGCCTACAGGGAGAGGCTCAGGGGGTTCCTCCTCAAAGTCCCCCATTGCCTGTGGGGACCGTCATAATGGTAGGGGCATTGTATCCCTTCCCTGTGATGTTCCTGTCACAGCTGTTTCCATAGAATCATATTGTATAGCATGGCAGATACTATGAACATGTGTGCACATGTGGCTGGAGAGTACTGCAGGGCTCCATCAGATGTGTCATGGCAGCGAAACCGTGACTTGAGCAGCCCAAACACATGCTCTATGATGTTTCTAGTTTGTGTGTGTGCCTCATTATCGCTTTCTTCAGTGTGTATGTCTGCATTTCTGATGGGTGTCATCATCCATGGTTTCAGTGAGTAGCCAGCATCCCCAACAAGATGCCCGTGCAGGATGTCCCCCTGGCAAATGCCTTGTACAGCTGTGAGGCATGTCAGATGTGGGAGTTATGATAACTGCCAGGGCTGCCAGCACACACATTGAAAATAATGCCCTGGGCATTGCACATGACCTGGCATTTGATGGAGTAATAGTGCTTATGGTTCACATAGACTCTACCCTCTTCACTGCGTGGTGCTTTGATGTGGGCATGGGTGCAGTCTATGGCACCCAGTACCTATGGGTAGTTTGCACACAGTGGAAGAGACAAATAATGCTGGTCGTCTCCTCAAGGGTGCTGAGGAAATAAATGTGCTCAATGGCATGTCTTAGTATGACATCCAGGAACTGGTGGAGTACCCTGCATGTGAATGCCTGTTAGACCCTGATGATGTCTCCAGTAGGTCTTTGGAAAGTGCCTGTAGCTAGTATTCTTAAGGCTACACATACCTTTGTTTCCACTGGAATGGGTTCCACTGTGTTGGCTCTGGGTCTGAGGTGAGGGTGGCAGAGCTTGGTGAATTGCTGAAGTATGTCCTTGTCCACCCTGTAGTGCTCTACTATCTTCATAGGTTCATAGGTTCATAGATTCATACTAGGCTATCTGCCCTAGGGTATTTATAAGCCTAGCCAGAGTGTGTTTGGCTTTCACCACCCATTTTAAATTAATTTTGCTATGCCCTTTTTCGAGGTTAGTATACTGTGTCTCTGTCTAACAGTAACACAGAAGTGATACCTGGGGTAAACCTACGATCTCCCATCCACTCATCAAGATTCCTCTTGAAGAGAGTTAATGAGGGACTCTGCCTAACCTGGACTGGGATTTTATTCCAGAGTGAAGGGAGCCTCTGAGTTATGAATCTGTCCCTCCAGCATGTCCTATTTATTTCAGTGCTGAGGTTCAAGTCTCTCGAGCGCATAGCTCGATGAGATTTGGATTTTCTGAGGTGCAGCATGTCCATTAATTTCGGGTTGGACATGGCTTTATACGTCAGGCACAGATTGCTCCTGAGCAGGCAGTATGCCACTGAGTAGAGCTGGAGTTTCTTTAACCGGGCAGCATATGGCATCTGTTTGAGCCCTTTGATCCTCTTGGTGAGGTACTTTTGGGGTCTTTCCAGTTGCTGCAGGTGTCTGGTAAGGTACATCCCAAAAGGGGCATTCTACTCAATTATGGGCCTGATGAGGGATGAGTAAAGAGGCACGATGACCTCCCCTGATCTAGATGTGAATCCCTTCATGATTAGGTGGGCTATATAAAATGTTTTTCTAACCACTTTGGCCACGTGGTTGTCAAATGAGAGATTGCTATTAACTTGGGTTACCAGGTCCCTAATTACTTCTCCTGTACTTAATGGATTACCACCTATGTGGTAATTTGTGGGCGCATTGTTTTTGCCAAAGGGGATGACTATACACTTTTTGGCGTTTAGCTTGAGGCCATGGCTCTAGCACCAGTTGTCTGTTTCTATGAGGCCTTTTTGGAGGATGCTTGTGTCGGCTGGAGAGTTGATTATGGCGCCCAGTTTGCAGTCATCAGCCACAGTCCTTCCGTGTTGGCCTGTACCTCCGAGAAATATATACCGAACAAGAGAGGTCCCAGGACTGAGCCTTGTGAGACACCACTTGTAACTGGTTTGGAGTCTGACATGGCTCCAGCAATTCTAACCATGAGGGTTCTGTCCATGAGCCAGTTTGCAAACCATCTAGTGACATAGGGGTTTATATTTAAGCTGGTGAGCTTAACTATAATTCCCGAGTGGGGTATTGTATCGAAGGCTTTTGCGAGGTCCAGGTAGGCTGTGTGGAGCACCTTTCCTCTCATCAATGGCCTTGGTGACTGTTTCAAAGTAATCGACCAGGTTTAAGAGGCAGGATCTGCTCTTAACAAAGCCGAACTGGGTAGGATCCATAGTTTCATAGTCTTATAGTTAAGTACTAGGCTATCTGCCCTGGGGCATTTGTAAGCCCAGCCATAGTGATATGGCTTTCGCCACCCCATGTAGCGGTACCGAATAGAATTAGAATACTGTGCCTCTGTCTAGTAGTGACACAGTGAAAATCCCCTTACATAAATGAATTAGTTTACTGTGCCCCTGTCTAGTAGTGACACAGAGGTGACCCCCGGGGTAAACCTACAATCTCCCATCCACTCATCAAGGTTTCTCTTGAAGAGTGTCAGTGAGGGGCTCTGCCTAACATGAACTGGGATTCTGTTCCAGAGCATGGGAAGCCTCTGGGTTATGAATCTATCCCTCCAGCATGTTCTATTCATACTTGTGCCAAGGTTTAAGTCTTTGGCTCTTGTGGTTCTGATGGATTTGGATCTTTTGAGGTGGGGCATGTCCATCAGATCCTGATTGGACATGGCCTGGTATGTCATGCACAGATCACCTCTGAGCAGGCGGTATGCTACTGAATAGAGCTGGAGTTTCATTAGTCTGGCAGAATAAGACAAATGTTGGAGACCTTTTATCCTCTTGGTGAGGTACTTTTGTGGTCTCTCCAGCTGCTGCAGGTGCCGGGTGAGGTACATACCAAATGGGGCATTGTACTCAATCATGGGTCTGATAAGGGAGGAGTATAGGGGTACAATGACCTCCTTTGATGTGGATGTGAATCCCTTCATGATAAGGTGGGCAAGGTAGAATGTCTTTCTAACCACTTTGGCAATGTGGGTGTCAAATGAGAGGTCGCTGTCGACTTGAGTCCCCAGGTCTCTGATTACTTTTTCCATACTCAGTGGGTTACTGTCTATGTGATAATTTGTGGGTACCTTGTTTTTCCCAAAGGGGATGACTATACATTTTTTGGCATTTAGTTTAAGGCCATGACTCCAGCACCAGTTGTCCATTTCTGTGAGGTCATTCTGTAGGATGTATGTGTCAGCTGATGTATCGATTATGGCACCTAGTTTGCAGCCATCTGCGAACTTCGTCAGCCACAACCCTCCCATGTTTGCTTTAACATCTGAGAAATAAATGCCGAACAAGAGGGGTCCCAGGACAGATCCCTGTGGGACACCACTTGTGACTGGCTTTGAGTCTGACACGGCTCCAGCGATTTTGACTTTATGGGTTCTGTCCTTTAGCCAGTTTGCAACCCATCTAGTGACATATGGGTTTACATTTAAGCTGCTGAGCTTATCTATGATGCCTGAGTGGGGTATTGTGTCCAGTGTCTGTAGGTCCCCAATATCTTTATTTATGAGGTCCATGATGATCCTTCCCATAGCTTTGCAGACCAAGCTAGTCAGGCTTATGGGGAGATAGTTTCCAGGATCTGTTGAGGCACCACCTTTGTGGAGAGGGACCACTGTTGCTGTACGCCACTCTTTGGGTATGTATCCTGTAGTAAGGCTGAGATTGAACAGTAGTTTTATGTTTGGGTTTAGCTCTTCTTGGAGTTCATGTAGGATGCAGCCCGGGACACTGTCTGGTCCCATTGATGCTGTGTTTTTTGCTTTCAAGAGGGCGGCTCTTACCTGAGCATCTGAGATGTCAGGGGTGCAGCACTCTGCTGGGATAGATATTTGCCCTTTTTGTGGGGAGGGCTCATGTATCCTCTGAAAGATTACGTTGTGTCTGAACACTCTTCTCCTCTTTAGTTTGAGCCAGTTGTCAGCATCATCATCATCATCACCAACCTCAGTCTGTAGCATGGAGAGATATAGCAAGGCAGCAGCAATCCCTATCATTTTGTAAGTTAAAATTCCCAAGTGAGTACTCCAATGGTGCTGTGTATGTGAGAAAATCTGATTGAAGGGTGTTTGCATACTTTCTACTGGTGTGATCCAAATGCTGCATGTGTGATTGGCTATGATACATTCCACATGCCAGCTACATTACTGAGGGGTTTGAAAGGGCCACTGTGAGTGGCATAGACATTATTAGTCATTTATAGTTGTTTGCCTTTTATCTGCTATTTGCTTTTATTTTATTTTTCTCCCATTTCCTCCAGTTTTAAGTCTTTAAAACTGTAGCAACTAGTGTGAACATTGCTGAGTAGAAAGGGCTGTCCACTGGACACGAACACACTCAGCATTTCTGAAACCAGCTATGCATAGCTAAGCAGCCTCAGACACACCCCTTGCTTAGCTGTGCTTAGTTGGTTTCAGAAATGCTGACCAGTGCTTAGCGGTGCACAAATCAACTTAGCTGGGCTGAATACTGCTTAAAATTAAACTTTTAAGCAATGCTCAAACCGGCTCATCAAAGCTAAGCACTGCTTAGCATTGCTCAGTTTTCATTTAAAAATGTACAAATTGGACATTACACATTACTGACTTATTATTAAGTGTTATATGTTTTACATTACATGATATCCCCTATGTGCTTTGATTACATGACCATGGTGTTTGACTGTACTGTATGGGACACTTGTGTTTACATGGTTGAGTTCACTTCATATATCCACTGACACTAGAAATTTGGACCAGCTACACTACCCTGGTTAACAAATATCAATTACTACATCTTTAAATAAAAATAAATATTTAACAATGTTTCCAATGTAAAAACTGAATGGCCTGTCTAACCATTAAACTGTCTCAGAAGTGAAGAGTGTAGCTGCACATTTTTATAAAGCTCTTTCATGATACAATGCAGTGGGGAAAAGACAGCCATTTTAAACATATATAAAAACCTGTCATTCTATCAACTTTCTAAGTTTTCAAGAGCAATATTTAAAAACTGTCCCTATTTCTGGCCCTTTGCCCCTCTTTTAGTACTGCCTTTGCCAGACATATTGCTCTAAGAGGTTCAGAGGTGTGGGTCCGATGACACTATTTTAATGTAAAGTGTCATACCACACTTTCACAATGCAGGGGGTGTGTTACAGTTCCTGCCACACACACCCTGCATTCCATTCCATTCACAGGTCTTCTTTTCAGTGTAAGCTCCAATGTGCTTACACCAAGTATGACTGATCCCCTTTTCATGTCAGCTGCCTCTTCTGCCTACACCACTGCATTATAGCCCCTACATGGTTAGGTACATGCAGACATGGTGGTCCATTTTGCTATTCAGTAAACTTAGCTCATTTGCATACAACAAATGAACTATACCTGAGTCTAGGGCTGGCCTTTGGTCAACTGGTTCCCTAGGCAAAAGGGCTCCACAGTGCCCCCTCACACCAAATGGTACCCCACCCTGGTTTACTTATAACATTCAAATTACTGGAAAAGCACCTCCCTGCTAGAGTGGTGCCCTTAGGTGGCTGCCTAGTTGACCTATGCCTAAGGCCAGTTATGCCCTAGTTACAACACTACATGAGAGCCTATGTCGTTAGCAATCACTGTTACCTGCCATTATATGAGTCTGCATGCTGGCCAGTATAATGGGGAATTTAAGATGTACTCTTGTAGAACCACTAAAACACTTAATTGAGTGCTTTCGTCGGCATTCGCCTCATGACTTCTTTAGAATACAATTTAAAAATTGATACTCCATTAAATACACAACCTAGTACATCACATGTTCACTATTAAAAAAAACTTCATAGGCTGATGCCACAATCAATCAAGTCCAAAACAATGTAAATAAAATGATGTTGAAATCTTTAAAAACAAAGGCAGGCAACAAATAGAAATTCTCTATTAAGTACTGTTTTTATCAACTAAGTTGTAACCAATATAACTATTGCTGCCAGAATTTATATGACAGGCTTTACACATGAAATTCAGACTTAAGTTTCAAAAAACAAGAAATGGATATCATATCATTTAAGCCAGGTATTTGTGTGGCATTACATATGAGCTGCCAAAGCAGCTCCTTATATTCGAGGAATAGGTCAGTCGGCCCTCCCCTACTACCTTCTTTTTGTATTTGTTTTACAACAGAAAACTTTCTTGGTTTACTGTGCTTTGGTTATAATGGGGAATTTACTTTTAGCTTAAATAATCCCCTTTTGATATTTTAAATATATATTTTGTCGGATCCCATGCTTGGGTGCCACTGCGATCGACTTGAACATAGCATATGTCCATGTAAAATGCACTTTTGATTTTTAATATTTTGCATCAGTTTTACATGCCAATAGTCATACTTTTGATAGTTTTTGATAGTTTAATTCTTCTATCAGCCCTAGCACTCACTTGCGCTACCTGTACTTCTCTTACTTTATATCCTTGCTGCTGAAAATCATTGCCCATCAGAGCTAGGCTGGTATCAAAGTCTTCTTCTTGTGCTGTGAATCTACTATTATGTAGTATCTGTCCCTTAGGGACATTTCTAAAGACAAATCTGGGGTGAATACTAGTATAATGCACATATGTAGGGCAAAAGCAATCCTTCCTATCTAACTTTGTTTGTATTTCATTATTATTGTACTTAAAAACTTAGACATCCAAGAAATCAATACTATTCCATGAATATTTCATAGTGAACCATAAAAACATATTACTCTTATTTAAACATTGGAGGAAGGACTCAAGTTGCTGAATATCACCAGCCAATAACAAAAATAAATTTTTGATGAATCAACGATAGAATTTGATCAAAGATTGAAATCTTATGATATTCAGTACATGTGTGCTCATAGGTATGCCAGAGAGCTGCCGATAGTAATTTCCATCAAATGCAAAAATGTTATATTCCAATACTAATTCTAACAAGTAACAGAGGAAATCAGTCTGAGGAAAATCATGTGCTTTCTTAGCTAGTTGGATGTGCTTCACCATATCTATCCCATCATCATTAGGGATAACTGTAAACAGTGAGGTCACATCGAGGGTGACAAACAAATAAGAAGATTACATATAATCAGCTTCTACTGCCACATACAAATCCTGCAAAAATTGTTTGGTATCTCTCAGGACCATAGGACATGTCTCAACTATAGGACGTAATTTCTTCTCAATATATATGGATATATGCTCGGTTAGCCATCCTGAGCTCGCTACTATGGGTCTTAAATGGGGGCTTATAAAGATCTTTATGTAGCTTTGGTAGCCCATTAAAAAAAGAAATCAATGTTTTTTCAACCAAAAATACTGAAGTAAATTTGGTCATTAAACCCATGTTGAAGCATTCTGTCAGAGAGTTAAAAATCTCTCCTGGTACATCTCTATCATTTTCGTATCAATTTTCTCATATGTTGCATCATCACTCAACATGTCATTAATGCTGTCAAAGTAATAGTGTCTGTCCATCTCTACTACAAACCCACTTAGAGCAAGAAAGTAGGGTGAAGGATCCGAATAATGGCATAGTTTTTTTCCCCGCACATAAACTAGCGATGACCGGCAGCTGAAGGAGATCATTAGTAAACACTGGCATGTATTACAGATAGATCCTAGAGTTGCTAAAGTTATAGGGCAGAGACCATATTTGGGGTATAAAAATAGAAAATCTCTGAAATACAGATTATGCTATCCTATTTGTTTGTCACCCTCGATGTGACCTTACTGTTTACAGTTATCCCTAATGATGATGGGATAGATATGATGAGGCACATTCTGGTAGCTAAGAAAGTGCATGATTGTCCTCAGACTGATTTCCTCTGTTACTTATTAGAATTAGTATTGGAAAATAATGCTTTTGCATTTGATGGAAATTACTATCGGCAGACCTCTGGCATAGCTATGGGCACAATTTGGTCATAGCCAATTGGGAGGAATCACATGTACTGAATATGATAAGATTTCAATCTTTGATCACATTCTATTGTTGATTCATCTAGGATTTATTTTTGTTATTGGCTGGTGATGTTGAGCAACTTGAGTCCATCCTCCAATATTTAAATGAGAATAATATGTGTTTATGGTTCACTATGAAATATTCATGGAATAGTATTGATTTCTTGGATGTCCACGTTTTTGACACTAATAATGATATATAAACAAAGTTAGCAATGAAGGATTGCTTTCATTACATGTGTGCATTATACTAGTATGCATCCCAGATTTGTCTTTAGAAATGTCCTTAAGGGACAGATCCTACATAATAATAGGCTCCCAGCCCAGGAAGGAGACTTGGATACCAGCCTAGCTCTGATGGGCAATGAGTTTCAGCAGCGGGGATATAAAGTAAGAAAAGTTCAGGCAGCGCAAGTGAGTGGTAAGGCTGATAGAAGAATGAAAGGAAGGCCATATTTTGGTCCCCACTTTAAGCAAGAAAGTAGGGTGAAGGATCCAAATAATGGCATAGTTTTTTTTCCTCACATAAACTAGTGATGACTGGCAGCTGAAGTAGATCATTAGTAAACACTGGCATGTATTACAAATGGATCCTAGAGTTGCTACAGTTACAGGACAGAGACTATAGGTATAAAATAGAAAATCTCTTAAGTACAGATTATGCTATCCCAAATCAAGATCTAAACCTAAACAACATGTAGGAACAGTTAGATGTGAGAAGTGTACCTACTGTCATTTTGTACAGGAGATGAACATGTTTGTCCATTATGTTGGTGGCACCAAATACAGAGTGAAGATCACTGTGGACTGTAATACTAAGAACTTAATATATCTTGCTCAGTGTGTAAGCTGCAAGTCATTTTAAGTTGAAAAGACCAACAGACGGTTGAGGGAATGAATTAGAGACCGCCTGTACTGTGCCAGGAGAGGATTAACATATAGCACTATAGCGAAACACATGAATGCAACTGGAACTGAACATTTGTTTATGTTCATGGTGTTAGACATTGTGCATGAAGATACTAGACAGTGTGATATAGTGAACAAGACAGAACAAAGGGAGATGCCTTGGATACTTAAGCTTGGAGCACGTTTTAGTCCAGGTCTGAATGATCATGTCCCTATGAGACCAGTTCTAAAGGGACGCAAATTAAAGAAATGAAGGCAAGTGACATGAGAATGTAGGTAGCTTGATTTTTTATGGCTGCTGCATCTTGCTATTGTTTCCCTTTATGCCACCCTGTGGTTGATTTACCAAAATATTACATTGTATTAGTTGATGTTTTCAGCTACAATCACATTTTAATTTTTATTTTTAGTCTTCAGTTTTATTTATTACTGTATAATGTATGCTTTTATTAGTATTGTAGTACGTCATTAAGTATTTCAATTAATTAGTTGGCAGCTTAGTTACATGAATGCACTTGTTTTTTATTGGTTGATAGTTATATACAATGATTTTGTGACTTTTAGTATGTGTGATCTGATGAAGCAGTTTACGTTGTGAAAGCACTAATTATACATCTTATGCTGATCAACGTGGACTTTTTTTATTCCAGAAGTTGTGTGGAATTATATACACAGCCGTGTATCAGCCTTGGTGATTTATCTTGATGCATTTTGATAATAAAAACAGTTTATAATACTTTGATCACTGATATGAGTTTTCTTAAAGATGTATAATTAATATTGCAGTTTGCTTTATTAAAGTGTGCTGGATTACAAAAGATGGTAGTGTACTTTCAATGTTTCTTCCCCTGTAGTGTGACCATGGAGTTACTATATATAAAACAGAAGTGTGTGGGTTGCAAGAGTGGCTTGTCCCCTATAAAAATATATTTTTTCTGTTTTGTTTTTTAATAGTGTGTGTGTGTGTGTGTGTGTGTGTGTGTGTGTGTGTGTGTGTGTGTGTGTGTGTGTGTGTGTGTGTGTGTGTGTGTGTGTGTGTGTGTGTGTGTGTGTGTGTGTGTGTGTGTGTATAACTGGAACTTGTTAGACTGTTGTTCCAAAATAGCCTACATTTGCTGCCTACTTTTGTACAGTTATCTCTGAGGACCTATTGACAGTGTACTCAGAAACACAAATGATTTTTTATTTTGTTACTGTTATTTCACATTCAATTTACATGAAAAGTAGATAATGTGCCTAGCCATATATTGAAAATATGTTTTTGCACTTAAATGTGAAACAATGTATTTGGGATACAGACAAAGCCAAATTGCATGAAAGTAGCTCAAAATAAATAAAGAAATTGTGATACTTTGTGCTTTGCAAAAGTGCTACGGTTTGTTTGTTTAATATATCTGGATTTAGTTTGTCTTTCAGACTTTATTTCCTTTAGAAAATTAATTTTAACACAAATCCTGTTATTTAAGCAATTTTGTAATTTTTATAAGAGCAATATTTAAAATCTGTTCCTATTTTTGAGCCTTTGTCCACCCCCACTTTATTTTAGGTTTTACCCAAATTTCTTTTTTTTACCCAGATTTCTTGAGCTAAGAGGTCATGAGTTACACAAACCTCTTTAACAGCTGCTGCTGCCAGTGCTCACTCGATCCCTCTCACTTTTCACTTTCTCTCTCACACACACACACACACACACACACACACACACACACACACACACACACACACACACACACACAGAAACATAAAACCACTCGAACACTCACTTGCTTCTGTTACATTTATTTCTTACACTTGCTAAACAGAAAAAGTGCTGCTTAGCAAGTGTAAAATAATAGCTAAATCGATCTTTTCTCACTCTAATGTATGCAGACACTCTCACATACAGGCATAAACACATGCACACTTTTTTATTTTATTTTTTTTTTAATTTTATTTTTTCTGCATTTTGCATTCACTAAATAGCAAAAGTGCTCCTTAGCGAGCGTAAAATAATGGTAGCCTTTAGGTTACTTTCAGTCCAAACTCCAGAGCAGCTTGATGTGCTGCCATGAAGTGGCAGACTTGTTTTTCAGTGGGCACTACCTGTAAAGTAATACCTTGCTGGAGAATATTCTTTCTCTAGTCAGAGTGTTGATCTAAAGGTCACCCATTCTCTAAAATAATGTACTGCCTTGGGATACCTGGCAGAAAATGTAGATATACAGCCCCATTTTGAACGTGTGCTGACATTTTCTGTTCCAGTGCTGAATTTTAACTAGATGATCATTGTGACTGTAAATGTTACGTGTACAAAAATACCTGATTAAATGGCAACTAAGTATAGTAGTGCCTTCAACTTTTCCAATGCTGAACATAAGTAATACTTTTCCAAAAATAGAGTATTTTGAGTTTTGCAGACTTTGCACTGTATTTATAATGTCGCAACTGGATATTTTTGAGATTAAAATAAAATAAATACACCCCAGGATTCAATAAACTCCATGCAGGAATAGTGCTATTCCTGCATGGACTGAACCATGTTCATTTCTCCTTAGCTTTAACAACAGCATGCCTTGCATAGGTTCATAGGTTCATAGAGTGATACTAGGCTATTGGCACTATGACCTATACAAGCCTAGCCATAACAATTCCCTCGATATTTATTCCCACAATATTTACTTCTCTGGACCCCTGTCTAGCAGGGTAACTGACATGATCCCCAGGGTGAATTTCCTATCTCCCATCCAGTCATCAAGGTTCCTTTTGAAGAGGGCCAAGGAGGTGCTCTGCTTGACATGTATGGGCAGTCTTTTCCAGAGTATGGTGAGTCTCTGGGCCAGGAACCTATCCAACCAGCATGTTTTGTTCATTGTGATGACAAGGTTTAGATCCCGGGAGCATGTGGCTCTAAGGGATTGGGATTTCTTTAAGTGGAGCATGTCCAACAGCTCAGGGTTTGACATGGCCTTGTATGTTAAGCAGAGATCGCCTCTGAGTAGACGATATGCCACAGAGTATAGCTGGAGTTTTTTTAGATGGTCAGCATATGGCATCTGCTTTAGGTCTGTGATTCTTTTAGTGAGGTATTATATTTCCATAAATAGAGTATTTTCAGTTTTGCAGACTTTGCACTGTATTTATAATGTTGCAACTGGATATTTTCGAGACTAAAATAAAATAAATTCATGAAGGAGCTCTACTGCTAAAGCTAAATGGACACAAACACTACTGAGTGCAGGGGGCATGATTAATTAGTGTGCCCACATCTAACATGCTCCCTGCACTCAAGAAAGTGCCATACAGCACTTTGTAAAAGCATTTCAGTGTCCGTGGACACTGAAATAAATAGAGGATCAAGAAATAAATACAGGGGATGTGAGAAAGGTTCTGTCATACACACCCTGTATTGTCAAAGCACTTTGCAAGTGCTTTCAGTGTCCATGGACACTGAAAGCAGGAAGTCTGGATAGGAAGTAATGCACCATGGACACTGAAAGCAGGAAGTCTGGATAGGAAGTAATGCAGGGTGTGTGTGACAGGTACTTTTACACTCCCCTTGCATTGTCAAAGTGCTGTATGGCACTTTGCAAGTGCTTTCAGTGTCCATGGACACTGAAAGCAGCCATCCCAACAGGAAGCAATGGAAGGAGTGTGTGACAGGTACTGTCATACATCCCCTGCATTGTGTAAAAGCCATACAGCTATACCCCTCAACTGTACAGGTTTCCACAGAATGCCCAGATGCCTGCCTCACATACCTCTCCACCTCCTAGAGCAAGAAATCTGTACAAAGCCATAAATAATGGGGGGACAAAGGCCCAAAAATAGGGACAGATTTTAAATATTGCTCTTACAAACATGCAAAGTTGATAGAATAACAGGTTTTGCATTAGCGTGGATTTCCTGAAGGATATGAAGTATGAAACCTAAATGCCTGTCAGTATGTTCTGACTTAAACCCAGAGTGATTTGCAACTGATTTGTTAGAAAACAACAGTCACACTTTCTAAGTTTGTAAGAGCAATATTTAAAATCTGTCCCTATGTGTCCCCATACAATTTCCCTTACAGTGAATGACAAGGAGGAAAGATACATGTAAATAAAGTGGGTTTATTAATTAATTTATTTTTTTTTACCATTTTAAGGTATGTTTAAGCATAGTTGAGCAGGTGTGAGTGTTATGGCCCTCTGCTCAGCATTGCTGAAATATCCCATAGGAGATAACTAAAAATGTACAGCTAAATTTCTAATACTGAGATAGTGTATCTATTAAAGTCCTGGCATTGCATGCAGGTGTTCACAGTTTGAGTACCAAGACAGGCACTTTACTTTTACATTGGAAATGAGTTTTAAATTTAATAATTTTATTTTAAATTATGCAGTAATTGATATTTGTTAACCCGAGTAATGCATATAACATGTGAAATCATCCATGTATACACAAGTGTTCCATACAGTATAGTTACACCCCCACAGTAATGTAATGAAAGCACATAGAGGGATATAATGTAAAGTAAATCATATACACTTACTAATATGTCAGTAATGATTAAGTCATTATTCTATTTCCTAAAAATAAAAAAGTGAGCAATAGTTAGCAGTGCTCAGCTATGCCTAGCTAATTTAAACATTGCTTAGATGTAAATGCTAAGCAGCAGTCAGCACTGCTAAGTGGATTTGTGTACTGTTAAGCAGTGCTCAGCAATTACCCCTTTAAGCACTGCTCAAATTGGCTTAGTGGGTTTGCACACTGCTTAGCTAAGCTTAGCATTTTCAAAATGGTCCAATGACAGCAAAGGGCAGGAATATAGCATTATTTAAATGACAGAGATGGGAATACAGCCAGAATCCTTTGTAGCTTGATTTGAGTAGGAACTATGTCAGGTGTTGGTGAGGGCTCATGCTTTTGGGTGCAGCACTGGGGCATTTTGGAGTCCAGAGTTATGGCTGGGCTCCTTGTAGCAAACCATGAAGACAGACTGCTGCAGGGCCAGTACCAGGACTCCCAGTATAAAGCAGAGGCCTGGGACCATCTGGCACATGATCTCACCAGTATACCTGGCATCCCCCAAACTGATGAGCAGGTACAGCATCACTATGCCAACCTAAAGTGGAGGAAAGGGGTGCTCTTGGCCCAGTGAATCCAAGACACTTGGAGCAACCATGCTCCAGCAGTTTGTAAGTATCCCAGATATAGCTATATCAAATTCTAGCCTGAGTATGTGCTAGACAGGTATGCATAATTAATGTTTTCCCCCCTACAGCTGCAGCAGAGAGGGCTAGCAATGCTGAGGCCCATGTGGACAGACTGACAAGGCTGCACTGACAGGCTGATGAGTACAGATCTACCTTGCAGTATATAGTGAAATAAATAAGAAGGAGTAATTTGTTTACTGTCTTCTGTGTCTAATGATTAAAGAAAAGTTTGACAGACTAACAGTCATCTACAGCATATGCAGTAGTAGAGCACTGTGTCATATAAGTACAATAAAAACCTAAACCACCAACTGTTGTGCTTATTCTGGTATGTTATTGTAGAAATAGAATGTGCACAGCTTCTGCACAGAAAATATGGCTTTGACAACATGAATTAACATAGGTTGTTCTGAGAATCAGCTAGTATGCAAAACAGTAGATTGTGGAGCTGCAAATCAAGATATAAATGAAATATGACATATGTTATGCACTAAGAACTGAACCCTGGACACTAATATAAAATGTATTATGGTGTGTCCCCTGCTGCAGTGCCTTGTGTTAACCTTTACTTTCCAGATTGTATAATTTCAAAGGATTACTACACAGTACACTAACTGTCTGTCATGTATGAATCTCAGGATTAGAATGTCAGACTGTCTAACCCACAGAGTATAAGGCAGTAAACAGTTAAACAAGACACAGCAGTTCCCCTGTAGCTCAGTATGATGAAACACAGCCTTATACTTCATTTTGGCATACCCAGACACAGTTCAAATCCAGGGAGTGGTACTGAGATATGTGCATATATACACTCAAGAAATCTTGAATATATGTAGAAACAATCAGATAGTGGTAATAGATATTTTCTCCACAGGTCTTACAGATAATGAATTGTTTATAGTAGCTGTTTGAAGGGTATAACAATACACACTGTACAACAGTCCCACTGCCCAACCCCATGCCTACAAATGACAGGAGGATAGGTACATACACCTTGCCCTCTTCCTGATACATGTCTCTCAAGTGTCACACTGTCACAGCTAGTGGTCACTGCTGCCAATCATATTGGACACAGATGGGAATCCAGGTGAACAATGCTAGTAGCAGACTCACCCAACATTGCAGGGTACCCCTTCTTTGTCAAGTATGTAACCCTGACATGTACAAGACCCCACCAGTAAAGTAGCCACAGTTCACCCAGTCTGCCCCATACCATTACAAGTTGACAGTCTAACAGCTATGTATGTGCCACAGAAGCTATGGGCCATAGGTAGATGTAAAGTGAGGACAGACCTGTAGTGTATTCAGCAGTACTGTTATGAAAAATAGAAGCAGACACAGTTGTTAATGGACTTTTTTCTCTCCCCCACCCATCATCTGCATCAATAATTATTATTCATATACTAGGGGTATGTTGTTCTCAAAACCTATTGTTCGGGCATGTGTTCTATTATTGTTCATATATTTCATTGGTTGGATATTAACATACCTTGTTCAAATACCATTATTGGTGGTCTGTTGTGGTCAATGTAACCTGCATACTGTTAAAATGCTTACTGTTGCTCCATGTATGTATATGTTCTATTTGCAATGCAAGTGTTTCAAATATGTTGGTTTGGGTTAATGGGAACACTCACGCATGCTGTTATAACTAATTTTGAAATGTGGTGTTCATGACTAACCTATATATCTGGGAAAACCACAACATCATATCATGTTTGGGAAGGCAGATCCCAGTGGATCTGCCTGTTCCACCCCATCTGGCCATGGCACCGGGCCACAGCATGTCTGGGACCCAATCCAGAACATCCTCCTCCTCTGGTCCTGCACCACCTTTGGATGGAACAGCCTCAGGGGACAGAGCCCATACCCCCCAGGCACAAGCACGGAGAGGAGCCCATCACCCACAGAATGTTCTGAGATATGGTGCGCAGTGCCATCCGCTTTGAATTGGGTGGGCAGCTGACCTTGAGGGGCAGGCTGCCCCCTCTTGTCCAGCCCCCAGCACAGCCACCTTCGTGGCCATGAAGGTGCAGTGGTGACTGCCCATAGCTGTGGACCTCAGTCCCACTGTATCCATTCGGGGCCTCATGGGCCTCTGATTCCCAACCACCCTCCCCAAGATCATATACAGCCCATGTCTGCTGTCTTGTATGTCTTGCCTGTCTGCAAATGCTATCTATTCTACTCAACCTACCTCTACAAAACATACAAACAGCCATTCTCAACATCAAACTCTCACCTAAAGAAAAAAAAAAGGGCATCTGTCCCACAAAAAATCATTGCCTCATACACAGCTCTACATTCACCCCTTGTACTGTGAAATCCATCAATCTACCCATATTCTATGAATATTTGTCATAAAACACCTCTCCTGTGGGGTGTGAGGCTGTAAATTCCAGATTCTACACACTATTCACAACTGTTGCTGCAGAAGAAATGTACATCCCTAGCTGGCTTTCCTAATATTTTACCCCCTGCTTGCCCCCATTTCACCACTTTCCTATCACCCTTTTTTAATTAAAATTAGCGCGGGTGTAAGCAGTGCTAAGTGGACATAACAGTCTGTTAACATCACTTAGCTTTGAGCAAAACCGTGCAAACTCACTTACAACTGCTTAAAAGTGCCTTAATTACTCTGTCTCCATCAGTCCTTGTTCTGCACAGCAACAAAGTAATCAGCCCTGCCAAATCTCAAACCCAGGATGCTGTGCATTACAATCACAGCAATGTACCACCACACCATTGGAGTTGTGAGGATTTACAATGCTTTTACCAACATATCATGCATTATGTTAATTTAACATGATTGAAAAAAAAATGTAATTACGACCAAGTCTTGAACCCAAGACCTCATACACTACTATTACGGCACAACATACCTCTACACCATCTGTACACCATCTGAGCTATAAGAATTTGTAATGTTTTTACAAACATATCATGTAGTACAGTCATTTAACATAAGGGAAAAATATATATCCATAGTACTATTATGTGTATATATATATATATATATATATATATATATATATATATATATATATATATATATATATACATACATACATACAAATATATCTATATCCACACACACACACACACACACACACACACACACACACACACACACATATATATATATAAATATATATATATATATATATTTTTTTTTTTTATAAATATATATATAAACACCAACATCTTACTGCAAGACATCTGCAAAAAGCCTAACAAAGTGGGGGGATAAAGGGCAAGCAATAATCACATCTTTGAAATTTGGCTGTTATATGCGTAGAAGTCAGCTAGTAGCATGGATTGATTTAACACATATTTCCTGATAGATTTCAGGTATGAAACACAAATGGTTTTCATCATTCACTGATGTCAATGCTCATATCATTCCAGTGATTTGTCAGAAATCCACAACTGTTATGGGGAACAGACAGGATATATGAGGCATGCATCTGGACAATATCTAGACATCTGGACAGTGGAGAGGTATGACTGCAGTCATGTAACAGAAGAGAAAAAACACTGAGAGCTGCCAACCATTTCACCCAGCACCTTCTGAACCACAGTAAGACCAACACAGCACTACCCCAAATCAGCTTGGGGAAATTGCCCATATATTTCCAAATATATTGTGCACTACAAAGATGGATCTGTAGGGAAAAGCAGATAGTGGTGAGAAATTGCCCACCCACAACCATTTTCACCACAGTCACAGCAACATACCAGTACCCCAAATAAACTCTAGAGTAAAACGATTGTTTGAACAAACATATCCTGATTGCCAGTCACACACTACACCAACATATACTGTCCCAACAGTTTATGGGAATCCTGAGGTGCTACAGGACATTTCTCAGTCTGCCTCTACAAACATATACACCTGATAGACCATCAGCAACTGTTGCAGCAAGCACAGTCAGATAGAAAATGATCTATGACACTCACATCTGCTACTCTCCCTACTCAGCTCAACAAACATTTACACAAAACACTGCTACACAATCTTGGCAGTCTGTTAACAATTGCCAGACATACATAACTCCCAACTGTACAGATTTCCACAGAAGGTCCAGGGTGTGGGACCATGTTTATGCCACTGCCACATTCTGATTCCAGGAGTCTGCTAAGTCACTGGGATGGTATCAGGAGTGCAGTCACTAAATAATGATATACCATACCTCTGAACCTCTTACTTCAAGACATCTGGACAAAGCATGACATACTTGGGGGACAGGGGACTGAAAAGAGGGACATATCTCACATAATGGTGTTACAAACTGAAACAGCTACTGGTGTTACAGGGTTTGTTGTAACATAACATCCCTGAAGGATACGATGTCTGAAACACTACTGGATATCAGCATTTACTGACTACAATCCTCACATTATCCTACTGATTTCTCAAAAACAGAAATTGTCTGAGGAACAGACCAAACATAACAGGCAAACCTCTAGGCAGTCTGTGGACATCTGAGCAGTTGAGAGGTATGTCAGATACATATCACTGTCAGACATCAAGTCACACAGAAAATGCATGTCCAGACAAACCCTGTTTATCTAGCAATCCTCTGTGTATACAGCAGTAATATTTATTTACAATCTGTACACAATTCTGGAGCTTTGTCCCCCATGTTGTTGGGCTGTCTCCACATGTCTTGTCCTGAGAGGTATTTCCACCTACCGTCTGTGAAGCTGTAGCCCCCACACCTCCATCATGTTCTCCACATTGGCAAGGAAAAGGGACAAGACCTACATGAAGGACTTAATTATAGCACTGTGTTGCTATGATATGGGCTAATGGAAAGACAACACAGCTGCTCTGGATGCAAGTATCAAGTGGGAGACACCAATTGTTGCACAGGCCATCACCTGCTCATGAGCATTACCTACAAAAGGAAAGCTGCTGCCTATGCAACACAGGTCTGAACCAGCTACACAAAGACAGACTGTGACTACATAAACCTAACCATTTGTATTATTTTGAGGAAACTCTTCAGCAGTATAACAGGTATGTCAATCACATAAGCTTGTAATGGATTGCAGAAGGGGGATGCAGTAATGTGAGATAGGAAGTTAAACACTAGGTTGCAACAAGACCTGCTAGACTCACATGCTGCTATCCGGCATCTATGGCCATTCCTGCTTGCCCTGTCTGCAGTGACATGAATCACAACTCTGGCCCCTGAGTCACCCCAGCAAAGGTCAGCTTATGTATGACTACTACTGGAGTGTCTGTTGTCTAATGCTGAGTGTGACACTGCTAGGCCAGTTACTTGGGATATTGTAAATATTTATATGTCACCTGTGAATGCTACTATGATACATATGCTTGCCTTACAAATGTAAGGGATTTATATAGGGTATGTGCATAGTACACAGCAGGTGCAGAAGTGTGTGTTGAACTATATGTTATGTACTGAGCCCATACCTGACAACTGTCCAGAGTTTTGCAGACTGACCACATGTCTACCTCATATTTTTAGTCAATGCATCATACAGTTGTGTATTCTCTGACACATAACTGGCAGTCCATTAAAGACTGAAGTCATAGCATAATAGCATACATTTGATTGTCAGATGTCATATCCTGTGGAGTAGACCTGTGAATGCAACACTGTCTTTGCTGGCAGCTAAGTGTGCCTTAGCTAGATTCATAAAGTGACAATATTTTCTGGCCTTTGCCCACCAGTGATGTCAGGCTTTGTGCAGATGTCTTGCTTTAACAGGAGCTAGGTATCTTAGCATGAAACCCATGCCAATGCAAGCATACCTTGTCCTGTAGAATGCCAACATTTGTGCAGTCACCGACACCTGCTTTGCCGCTGTGGAGAGCACACTAACCTTGCCAGGTTACTCATCCCATCATACATGTAGATACCAAATGGAGGGCTGCAAAGCCACAGGAGGTGCTGTGCTAAACATTATCAGACACATACACACCTGCAGGCTGGCCAAAAAGTGTGACACACCGGAGACATCCTAAGTGCAGTTAGTTGACAAAACACCTACTCAAATCATAGCTAGCTACAGACCGCTATGGACACCAACCACACCTATTGAGACTTGTTAGAATCTATCAGGATTCAATCATCTACCCTGCTCCTGGGTGACTTTAACTACCCAACCATAGTGTGCATGACCTACAGAGATTCCTCAGCTTTGTCAATGCCAATGCAGTGGATCAACCTGTCAACACTCCTATGACAGGTGGAAGTATCCTTTACCTGGTCCTAACCAACATGAGTAGCCACTGTAGCACTCCTACATTGTCATTCTCCTTGGTAAGATCTGACCACATAGCCATCACTGTTTAGGCCACCATATCCCCTGCTCCTCCATTTGTCAGAGTCAAACAAAATTACCTTTACACAAATGACTATAAATCTCCTCGGTGCAGGTAGAAGTAGCTTTACAACCAACATCCCATCAGCTGGAACTAGCAGTAGTGCCCAAGCCCACACCAAAATACTATGTGAGCACCTACATAGCTGTATGGACTCAGCAATACCTGACAGGGCAACATCATCTCCCTCAAAGTAGGGTAAATGTCCTTGGTGGACAGCAGGAATACACAAATACCATAATAGGTGGAAATAATTGCTGGACAGGGCCAAGAAAGAACAGGTGCTTTATTAGAAGCAATGTCACCTTGGTCTGCACAAGCAAATAAGTTCACAGGTGAATTACCCTAAGGCTATCTTTGAGTGCAAATTAGACACATCCACCAAGGGCAATCTCTAGGCCTTCAACACATATGTCTGCAATCCCAGAGGCAACACACAAATCTGCTCTGTAGTGGTGGTCAATAACACTACATACACATACGGCATAGATATAGGCAGCCTTCTGCAGACAGGTGAAGTGTAAACATCACCCCTCCTGTGCACCAATCAGTACACATGTGCATGCACATCACCTGCCCCCCTCATTGTCAGTAAGCAGGTCCGTAATGCCCTCTCAAAAGCAACACACAGAAGTCTTCATAGGCCTGATACCATCTCTAGCTGCATCAGGCATGAGCTCTCAGATCCATTAAGCACTGTAGTCAACTAAAGCCTGAGCAACTGTGTCATCACATCTGCACAGATGACAGCCTCTGTCATCTCTATACACAAAGGCAGAGCAATCCACCTTCTTAGCCAGTCATATGCACATCAGCCTAACTAGCCTGCTGTGCAAGGGCATGGAAGGGAACATCAAGGGCATTATGAAGAGGGACATTGGCAGCTTAAAAATGCCTGAGCCCACACAGTGTGGTATTGTCAAAGGGAGATCAGGCCTGTTAAACCTGGTTGACTTCTAAGAAGTGGCCAACAACACAAGGATGAGGGGAAAATGGTGAACAACGCCTACCTTCACCTAGCCCAATTCTCTCACAATAATCCCGAGGCAGCCAGGATACAAATGCCTACACAGCTAGGCATCAACATGGTTGTTACCAGATGGGTAGCTAACTGGCTCAATGATAGTACTCACTCAGTCAAAGTAGTGGAAGTCACCTCTAGTAGTAGAGTCTTCCAAAGCGGTGTACCCCACGGAGAAGTAAATATTGTGGGAAGAAATATCCAGAGAATTGTTATGGCTAGGCTTGCATAGGCCCTAGGGCTGATAGCCTAGTACCAGCCTATGAACCTATCAGTCTGGGGGCCTCTATTGTTTGAGATATACGTATCTGAGGAATAGGATAAAAGCAGTAGTCTGTGGCTGACCAGGTTTACAGATGCTTACAAGCTAGCTACTGTCTTACATTCCCCTACTGATGTGAGAATCCCCCAAGAGGCTCTCATCCAATTAATGACTGGTGCAAGAAGCATTGCAGCAAACTGAATGCCAAAAGATGCATCATTCTCCCTGCTGTGGCAGATGTCATCCACACTAATTATGACAGTAATAATGTACTGAGTATGCAATCAGGTATGAGACGACTTCTACCACAAAGTTGGTAGCAACCTGACAGTTTCCCACTGTGTGGACACCATTGTATGGAAGGCTGTCTACATGGCCCACCTCACAAATAAGGGTATGTCATCCAGGAACCAGGGAGCCACAACATCCCTGTACTCCACCCTTATCAGACGTATTACCAAGTAAAATGGCTCCATTGTCATGCACCTTGCCAAGCAAACTCAGCACTTGCAGAGACCACAGAGGTTCCCAACCAGGCAAATCCAGGGTCTGCAACACCTATGCTATACAGGTAGGCTGAAAGCCCTGTCCCTGTATTCAGTCTCATACAGACTGATCACCGGTGACCTGTGTCTGGCATTCAAGACCATTTCCAAACTATCCTTGATGGCATTTCTGCATCTCTGTAAGGCAAACCCCACTCATGCATCACTCACGCAAGGACCTCACCTGGTCCGTGATATGTATATTACTTGTTGGGGGGAAAGTGTAGTATCCCACACAATGCATTGTCTGTAAAATACACTCCCTCCCTATGTCTAGCAGAGTACGTGTATAGCCATCTTGAAGAAGAAGCTGGACGACTGCATAGGAAACAGATGAGACACCCCAGGGACAGGGGAAACAGTTGCTTGCTTTGAAGGGACACGGGCAAAAGTCTGGTCCAGGCTTATGAGGGCATCCGGGCCAATAGCCTGGTATCATCTTATGAGGCTATGCATCTAGTACTTTACATGTGTCCTGTATGTATTGCAGACTGTCCTGCAATGTTGTCTGAAATGAAACCCTATGAGTCTGAATTTTGTATGTACTGCAGTGATATTGTATAGTCCTGTTCCTTCATCGGTTATCATCACATATCATTACACCTTGTCATTGTGTGTGGTCTGTATAGCAGTAAGTTAGCTCTTACAGTATGTGCATATGCACTTGGTGACACTGCATAGCTCAGTCCAATAGCCTTGGTCTTGGCCACAATTACCATTCTGCAACTAGGCCCATCACACAGTAGGATTTCTCACCCTTTGTTGTGAGCCTTAGAGTAGCAGTGAAAGAGATGGATTGCAGCAGGTAGAACTATGGTAAAATCTGACATGAAGGGCCCATAGGTGTCACAACTGTGCCAGACTGTTCCAGGAGTGTGTGTGTGTGTGTGTGTGTGTGTGTGTGTGTGTGTGTGTGTGTGTGTGTGTGTGTGTGTGTGTGTGTGTGTGTGCATTAGCAAACATAATACATTGTCTTCCCCTTGCAGGTGAATACAGGGGTTGATGTCCCACCCCCTCACAACCTGATGTCAGTGTCCTAGCAGATTCCCATAATGATAGTGGTCATAGTGAGGCACAGGTGGGATAGTTGGTGCTTGAATTTGTGCCATTGTTTGGTATCCCACTTTCACCCACCATGTCCCTGCCCACAGTCAGTATGCCCACATATACCCAGTCCCCAGCAGCCTCAGATAATGGACAGGTTAAGGGTGGTGGCATGGAACAGGCTAGTGTGTTGAGTATGGCGAGTGCGAGTATAGACAGCAGCCATAACCTGGAGAGCAGATGAGGTCACACACAGGCAGATGGACAGGGATGCTTCATGGA
This sequence comes from Protopterus annectens, assembly GCF_019279795.1. Classification (NCBI taxonomy): domain Eukaryota; kingdom Metazoa; phylum Chordata; order Ceratodontiformes; family Protopteridae; genus Protopterus; species Protopterus annectens. The sequence goes on along the minus strand of NC_056725.1, from coordinate 265,418,022 downwards.
GGACTGCTAACCATCAAGCCCCTGTCACAAGTGCCACAGCAAATGTCACTAGACACTTGTCATGGTCCATTATAGAGGCACAGGCACATACTGATTGCAACACCAAACAGATGCTCAGGGTCATGAATGCAGTGCTCCCTGCCATGCGTGATGCCCTCCATGGCATTTGCGATGCCATACGTCATCTTGCTGATGTTTGCAACACCTATCCTATACAGGTAGGCTGAAAGCCTTGTCCCTGTACTCAGTCTCATACACACTGATCATTGGTGACCTATGTTTGGAATACAAGACCATTTCCAAACTAGTCTTGATGGCATTTCTGCATATCTGTAAGACAAACCCCACTCATGCATCACTCATGCAAGGCCCTCAGCTGGTCTCTGATATCTATAGTACTTGTTGCTGGATAAACATTGAGGTGAGATATTGCCACTGCTCGACCCTGCAATGTTTGTGCTTGAGCATGTGGTGGGAGTAGGGCATCAGCCAGATGGACGTAGGTCAGCAACATGATCAGCTGTGGCTGTGCACATTCACAGTCCTGTAGTGGCAGCACCAACATCACTACTGAAAAGATGATGCTGTCCACACCACACTGGAGCCAGCCATAGGCATGTTGTCTTGGCCAGTCGCATCAGGGACGCAGATCCAGCAGACAACACTTACCATCGGGGAGTAGTACTGCATCTGTCATTGGGCCTGGCGGTGCCAGTGATACTCCTGGCAGAACCATTTCCTGCATCCCTGCCAGGAGACAGTGAACCATACATCCTGCCATGTATGGTCCATGGCTGTCCAACATAGTCCTGCATCGGGCATCCACATGGCTTGATGGTGTACACACAAGCACTCACACATCACAATAACAGGCTGGTTACCAACAGACATGCACAGCTCCTCTGCATGGCCCAGTTGAAGACCACCCTCCAGAAACACACACACACACACACACACACACACACACACACACACACACACACACACACACACATACACACACACACAAACACACACAAAAAATGTCAGCCATATGGCCTAGCTTAGGCCTCTGGCAATCCAAAACCACACCCTGTGCATGTGATGACACTTGTGCCACAACCCTGTTATCTATATCAACGATGCATGGACATGCTCATATGGGTCTGATGCACAGCAGGACTATAGTACAGTGTAGCAATGTCATGTTGTGTAAGGTGCTGTCTGCTGGCAGTAGTTATGGGTACCCATCGAGGTGTATGTACCTTGTTAGTCATGATGCACTATTGCTGTTAGTACTGCTGACTGACTGTAGGGTCACATACTGTATTCTGTTTGTGTTCCAGGTGTCTGTGTGTCTCCAGGCTGTGGGCCTTCTGACAGTAGCAATGATGAGTAAGGTGGAGTGGAAACACAGTGACCTTTTCATAGTCAAGGTACAGCTGTATATGTACATGTTTCCCAGGTGTGTTTACATGTAACAGTGTGTGAGGTTAAATTGTGGCAGACAGTGTGACCTTACAAACATATCCATGCCCTTGACACAGCCGCCTAGCCTTCATACATTTCACCCGGGTGTTCTATAGGACTGCAGGCTCACACATACAGAGGAGGTTACATAAGTACAGGCACTAAGTCCCTCACAAGCTTAGCCATTACTTTAACTGCAACAGATTCAGCTATAAGCATCTGTTGCCCCTGCCATTTCTGTCACATCCACTCGACCATCATGCAGTTGATGAGGGTGTGCCTGGTATTGTGTATGACAGGTTTGGGGTATGTATTCCTGACACAGGTCATCCTTTGTTAGCCTAACCTGACAATCACCAGCATGTGTGTCTGCTATATCATATGCATATCTGTCCTCTCAAGCTGGTAGTTAACATAGAGTCATAGTCCTGTACATGGGGTAGCTGATGAAGGGCTGAGCACAGCCCCTACCCGCACAGTCTTATGAACTATAACACTAGATACATAACACAGATAGCACAGCGGTACTATAGTGTGGCAGTGTCTGCCACTACTATTGAAGTGGTTGACAAATGCAGGGGCTGTTAGGATTGCCAATGGTGGGTTCAGAGGCTCTTAACATTTTAGATCCATATGACACACACACACACACACACACACACACACACACACACACACACACACACACACACACACACGCACACACACACACACATGCACACTGCGGCATGGGGACACGCATTGAAACACACATGCACATGGAGGTGCATTTAGCAGAGTAGATGACCTTTTCATCTATTAATGTGCAATACACAGTTGCACAGTGATATGACCATTACATGCACCACGGTGGCTTGGTGTTAGAAACTGTATACCTGTGCTTGTACGGTGGATGACATCTGTTTGGGCTGACAGTAGGTTGGCAATGGGTAGTTCACAGGGTGGAAGAGGCACACAAAATGGTATAGCCATCACATGCACACACTAAAGACAGACCCAAGAGCTGTGCATACAGACACACGTAAACAGTTGCCAACAGACCTATTAGTAACCCTATGTATCCATTTGTATGTGCTATAATGCTGCGGACACATGACATGCTCCACATAGATTATACGCCTGGGACCTAACACTCAAACTCTTACAACAGGTAATCTTGCAAATCCCTTCAAGGATGGTGGAATAACTCACCAGACATAGAGACTGGTCTCATCTACTGATCCTACAAACCTGCACAAGTGATAGAGTGACAGCATACTTCTCAATTGTACAGATTTTTGCAGAATGTCCAGATTTTTGCCTCCTATTTTTGGTGTGTTCCTCCTAAAATCTGTACTTTTCTGGCAAATAGCTGAGGATTGAAGTAATTAAATAATGACAAACATTTGAGTTTAAGACTCCACATCCTTCAGAAAATTCATGCTAATGCAAAACCTATTATTTTATCAACTTTCTAAGTTTGTAAAAGCAATATTTAAAATCTGTCTCTATTTTTTCCACCATCATTTTAGGCTTTGTCCAGATTTTTTGCTCTAAGAGGTTGAGAGGTATGAGTGACAGACTTTGTATAAGCATGAAGTGCCAGTCAGGTACAATGTCTGATGCTGGCATGTGTGTCACTATAGTAACTGTGACATATTTGGCAATGAAATCACAGGAATGCTCTTTGTTAGGGAACAGATATGGGTTTCAAACATGTGTATATTCCATGTACATCTGTACATATGACTGGTATGGGCTGTATAGTGCTACGTGGTGCCTGTGAGGCAGATGCCATTAACAGGCTCTTTAAAGTAATGTCATAGGTAGGGGGTCAACAGGCCTTAAAATGGTATAACCTCCACACACACAAAAGCCACAGGGGATATGCTTCACACACACTACTAGATTTGTCAGTATTGAGATTAGAACCCCTAACTATCTAATTATTTCCAGTATAGTATTACACTGTTATTAAACACAGAGCTTAGAGGGCTGACAAGTATATACAGGTACATGTAAGGTGAATGACATCAGCAGGCCTTGTAAAGTAGGGCAATGTGACATGTACTGAGTGGTACATGCCTCAAAATGATATAAGCCACACCCATAGAGGATATAATTCTCACACACACACACACACACACACACACACACACACACACACACACACACACACACACACACACACACATACACACACACACACACACACACACACACACACACACACACACACACACACACACACACACACACACACACACACACACACACACACACACACACACACACACACACACACACACACACATGGATAGGTTCATAGGTTCATAGGTAGGTACTAGGCTATCAGCCCAAGGGCCTATGTAAGGTAAGCCTAGCCAACAAAGTTCCCTGGCTGACACCACCCAAGAAAGCTATTTAGCTGGGCCACTGTCGAGCAGAGACACAGAAGTGATCCCCGGGGTGTATTTCCTATTCCCCATCCACTTATAAAGATTTTTCTTGAAGAGTGTCAATGAAGAACTTTTCTTGACATAGATGGGTAGCCTATTCCAGAGTATGGGAAATCTCTGGGATAGGAATCTATCCTTCCAGCATGTCCTGTTTATTGTGGTGACAAGGTTTAGTTCCCTAGAGTGTGTAGCTCAGAGGGATTGGGATTTTTTTTGGTGTAGCATGTCCAACAGCTCTGGGTTTGACATAGCTTTATATGTTAGGCAGAGATCACCTCGGAGTAGGCAATATGCTATGGTGTAAAGCTGGAGTTTTTTGAGGCAGTCAGTGTAGGGCATTTGTTTGAGGCCAGTAATCCTCTTTGTGATTTACTTCTGTGGCCTTTCCAGCTGCTGCAGATGTCTTGTGAGGTACATTCTAAAAGGGGCGTTGTACTCTATAATGGCTCTAATGAGTGTCAAATAGAGGGGAACAATGACCTCTTTTTTCCTGGATGAGAACCTTTTATGATGAGGTGTGCCGCATAGAAGGACTTCCTGACTACTGTGGTGATGTGACTATCAAAGGAGAGACTACTGTCCACCTAGGTTCCAAGGTCTCTTATCACACATTCAGTGTTAAGTAGATTGCTGCCTATGTGGTAGTTCATGGGTACAGAGTTTTTATCAAAGGGGATGACACTGCACATTTTGGCATTGAGCTTAAGACCATGGCTCTGACACCAGGCATCTGTCTCAGTGAGGCCCTTCTGTAGGATTTCCACATTATTTGGGGACTTGACTATGGCCCCTAGTTTGCAGTCATCTGCAAACTTCATTAGTCAGAGGCCTTCTGTGTTAGCCTGTACTTCAGAGAAGTAGATACCAAACAGGAGAGGTCCCAGGATGGAACTCTGTGGTACTCCACTTGTCATTGCTTTGAGGTCAGATTTGGAGTCTGCAACTTTTACAGTGTGGGTTCTGTCAGTGAGCCAGTTGGCAACCCATCTTGTGATGTAGGGATTTATACCTAGTTTAGTGAGTTTAGCTATAATTCCAGAATGGGGGATGATGTCGAAAGTCTTGGCGAGGTCAAGACTGGCTGTGTGAACCACCTAACCCTCAACTATGGCTTTGGTGACTGCCTCAAAGAAGTTGATCAGGTTCAGGAGGCATGATCTGCCTTTCGCAAACCCAAACTGGGTGAGATCCAGAGTTTGGAGGTTACCAATGTCTTTGTTTATGAGTTCCATGATGATACATTCCATGGCCTTGCAGACCAGGCTCATCAGGCTAATAAGTCGATAGTTCCCAGGATCAGTGGTGGCTCCCCCTTTGTGAAGTGGGATAATTGTTGCTGTGTGACATTCAGTGGGCACAAAACCTGATGCGAGGATGATATGATTCTCACACACACACGCAGTATCACAGTTGGCAGTATTGAGTTTAAAACTTCTACCTATCTAGTTATGTATACTATAGTGTTATGCAGTTATCACACATGCCATGGAGCTTAGAGAATTTAACAATGTCACAGGGTATGTCTAAGGTGAGTTACATCAAGAGCCCTTGCAATATATGGCAATGGGAAATGTACTGGGTGGGAAGGGCATCAAAGGATATCACCTTACAAACATACACACTTACAAACACGTTCATATACGCACACATTTGCCACAAGGATTCATATTACATTATCAAAATGTTAAAAGTCCAAATGTTACATGGTCGAACCCATATGTTCAAACTTTTAAAATTTTGAAAACGACAAAAATAAAAATAAAAAACAAAAAAAAATGGTTGTAAGCAGGGGACAAATTCCCCTGCACTGCCCACACCTTCCACTCTTTAACTATAGCAACTCCGAAACCGCACTACAGTACATTAAAGGGAAATCTTCCTTTTCTACACTGAACGGAGATCTCCATTAACATGTTAGAACTTTTAAAAGTTCGAACATATGGGTTCGGCCATATGATGTTCAAACTTTTAAAAGTTCAACAACGTAATATGTACCCTTGCCACAACTGAATGTAGAACCCCTGTCTATCTAGTTATCTGTATTATACTGTTACTTAGTTATTACATGCACCACAAAGCTTATAGGGCTGAGCGCTGTCCAAAGGTACTATTAATGTGCAATGACAATAGCAGGACTGCTAAAGTAGGGCACTGGGAAGTGTTATGGGTGGAAAAGTCCTCAAAATCCTTTGTTTTGCAATCATACACACTTACAAACTCATACATACACTTATACACACACATTTGCCATCTGTCCAAAGGGACTTCTGAGAGAATGACATCAGCAGGACTGCTAAAGTAGGGTAGGGTACTAGGAAGGGTAGTCATTAAGAATGGCCTAAAACTGTTTCATCTAAGAAGAAACACACACAGAAACACACACACATGCCAGGACTGGGATTAGAACCCCTCTTTATTTTGTTATTTGTACTATAGTATTACACAGTTATCACACATGCTACAGAGCTTATAGGGCTAATAAATGGATAAAGGTACTTTTAAGAGGACTGACATCAGCAGGACTGTTAAGTAGGGCACTGGGAAGTGTTGTGGGTGGGGAAGTCCTCAAAACTTTTCAGCATACAAACATACATACTTATGCGCACACACACACACATTTGCCAGAACTGGAAATAGAGCCCCTACCTATCTAGTTATTTGTACTATAGTGTTACAACATTATCACAGGTGCTACCTAGCTTATAGGACTGATTAGTGTATAAAGGTACTTCTACGGTGACTGACATCAGCAGGACTGTTAGAGTAGAGCACTGGGAAGTCCTCAAAATACTTCAGCCTACAAACATACACATACTTGTCAGAATTGGGAACAGAACCCCTGCCGATCTAGTTATTTGTACTGCAGTGTTACAGAGTTATTGCACACACTACAGAGCTTATAGGGCTGACAAGTGCACAAAGGTACTTCTGAGGTGACTACCATCAGCAAGACTACTAAAGTAGGGCACTGGGAAGTGTTGTAGGTGGGGAAATCCTCAAAATACTTCAGCTTACAAACATACACACTTACTCACACATTTGCAGAACTGGGAATGGAACCCCTGCCTACCTAGTTATTTGTACTATACTGTTACATAGTTATTACACACCATGGAGCTTATAGGAGTGGTGCAAAGGTACTTACAGGGAATGACATCTGCAGGTCTGCTAAAGTAAGGCACTGGGAAGTGTTGTGGGTGGGAAAGTCCGAAAAATACTTCATCCTGTAAACATACATACTTACACATACACTTGTCAGAACTGGGAATGGAAGCACTGCCTATCTAGTGATTTGTATTATACTGTTAGTTATTACACCTGCCATGGAGCTTATACAGCTGGGGCTGTACAAAGGTACTTTAAGTGAATTGACATTAGCAGGACTGCTAAAGTGGGGCACTGGGAAGTGTACTGTGTGTGAATGACCTAAAACTGTTTTACCTACAAACAAGCAAGCACACACATTTGTCAGGATTGAGATTAGAACCCCTATTTATCTAATTATTTGTACTATAAAGTTACGCAGTTATCACACACACTACAGAGCCTATACGGAGGACAGCTGTCCAGTGGCATTTCTAATGTGAATGACAACACCAGGGAAGTGTACTAAGTGGGAACAGCATCCTAATACTGAAACTACACACACACGCATGCACACACACACACACACACACACACACACACACACACAGCCAGGTCATGTGATATTATAACCCACACCTCAGTACTATTGCACAATGAAGCTCGCCTTCATCCTGGTACATGTGACTGGATAGGACCAGTATGCCACTGTCCACAGCAGGACATCACTCTATGCCATTCAGGGTATCCGTGAGTATGAATAACTTTCTGTGTGTCCCACTGTCTCTCTCTGTCTCTCTCTATCACTGTCTGTGTCTCTCTCTTTCCCACATCTATGTGCATGTACGGTTGACATATTATCTGTTGCCCATATATACATCTGTGTATCACACACAACAGATGCAGATGCATCACATATGGGCCACCTACAGCTAGCTGAGGGTAAGCCTGTCTGATGGGTGTGTGTAGGGACAGTTAAGGTGTATGAAAAGACATATATGCACAATACAGTTATATAGTCTGATGTGGGTTCCAACATGGCCTTGATTCTCTAAGTGTAGGAAAATGCCCAGTATGACCTTGCATAGTGAGAGTGGGACTCCATTACAGAGATAGTTGTACTCCAGTCTGGGGTTTTGTGTGCTGCAGCCATACCTCTCAGAAGTAAACAGGACTTTCCTAGAGGTACTGGGTTTATTTTAGCAGACATTTTCTGACATATCTGAAGTCTGACACTGCAACGTATTGTGTCATTACATAGTGACAGACATCCTCAGATCATCACAGTGCTTTACCTATACAGACCAATATTATGAGCCCGACTATATACAGTCTTACCTAAAAAAGCAAGTTGAGAGGTGTGGCTATAGCCGGTTGACTGATGAAGCTGTGTAAACAGTCCATCAACTTGGTGATATACTGGCTGGAGATCTCCTGCTGTGTGGTATTCTTCTTACCTGAAAAGTCATATCCAGGTGTGGCCATACCTCTCAACTGTACATTTTTTGTCAGATTGTCCAGTCTACATAAACTTGTGTTTTTATGGCAAGTTAGTTGCATATAATTGAAGACTGATGTTACAAAATAATGACAGACATTAGTGTTTCAGACTTCATAACCATCAGACAATTCTTGCTAATGCAAAACCCCTTATTCTACCAACTTTTCAGTATGTAAGGGCAATATGTACAACATTTGCATATCATTGTGCATTTGTCCCACTTTTATTTATGACCTTGTCCAGATGTCTTGCTGTCAGAGGTTGGGAGGTATGGGTGTGGGAACAGAGTACATTCTACTGTGCAGAAATGTCTATTTCATGTGTAGTATATTTCACATAGTACTGTGTCTTCCAGGTATGTCAGTGGCAGAGCAGTACTGTGTAATGTGGTGAACCACTGACAGACAGTTGTGTATAGGTTGATAGGTTGCTATGAGGTTAGTAGGGTATTGGACCTGAAGCCCTTATAACCCATGCAGACAAGAGTACATTTCAGGACACAGAGCCCCTGTCCAGCAGGAACACAGATGGGATCACAGGACTGTATTATGTGTTTCCTGAGCACTTATACATGGAGCACATCACTAGAGGTATTGAGACACTTGGCTTGCTGTTGACAGGGAGTGTATTCCATAGATGGGGTAGTGTGTGGTAGATGTATCTGTCACACCAACAAGCCATAATGATATCAGAGCCCAGGTTGATGCTGCACCTACAGGTTGATGGAGTGGGCCTTGAGTTCCAGATGTGCGATAGTCCCATCAAGGCAGGGTCTGGATTGCTTTGTATGCCAGACAGGGGTCACATCAGCAGAGTCTGTATGGAATGGGGTAGAGCGACAGTGCTGTTAGCCTATCTGTGTAGTGTAGGTGTTTGGGGTTTGTGGTAAGGCCTTAGTGTTTGCAAGACCCTGGTGTGTGGAGTCTACATGGTCTGTGGGGTTCTCATGTGATTTTGTCTCTGAGGTGTCCATTGTTTGGGTTTTGTTTTGTTGTGGACCTCCACTTACATGGGTTTGTGTTGTGTATTTGCAGGTAATGTTTACTGACTCCTTACACTGCATGGCACCTATGTCACTGCACAATCTGTTCTGGTGTGCACATTCTCCATTTGTCTGGCCAGTGGTTTCCCTTACCCTTATGTGTGTCTCTTTGTCCTTATTTAGTCCAGTCACATGCTTTGGCGACAGTGGCTGCTGTTATGTATTTCTAATTCTGATGTGGGTGGGATACATCCCAATACATCACACAAAGGGTTGTGGACTTCAAACCTCTGAGTGTACCTATTTAGCAGGTTGTCCATCATTGCACCAGCCCATTTGCTGTGGTCCTTAGATCGTTTGTGTTGCTATATGTTATTATGAGGCTACACGTGGGCGTAGCTGTCATACCATCACAGACTGGCATCTGGACAGGCCCAACTATAACAGTCAGACAAAGATGCACACATGGAGACAGGATGTTAATAATGTTCTGCCAAACATAGACAGTTGGGAGACCAGTTTGGTAATTGTTTGTTTGCTCTTATGGGTTTAATGCCTGCTTCCCCACTGTCTGCCACTGATGTTTTGATATGACCCTTTCTTGTTTTTCAAATAGTTGGCAGGCAAATGCAATGTTAGGACAAGCAGAACAGATCTACAAGCCATACTTGTGCTCCTTCTGTGACAACCTGTGTCAATCGAGGGGTATGGCTGTTGGCAAGTGACATGTTGTCAGTGCTGACACAGAATGGTTGCAGTCTTTTATACACTGGCAGTAGACTGACCTTTGGGTAGCTGCTGTCCTACTAGGCACCATACCTCTCAACTTCTGAGAGCCAGACATCTGGACAAAGCCATAAGTAATTGGGGGTCAGATGCCTAAATATAGGGACTATTTTAAGTATTGGCCTTACAAACCTAGAAAGGGGATTTAATAAAAGGTTTTGCATTTGCCTGCATGTTTCTATAGGGTATGAAGTCTGACACTACAATCTGTCATTATTTTCTGACCTTAGTCTTACGTGATTTGCCAATGAATTGTCAGACAACCACTATTTCAGATTATACAGACCACAATTATGATGCAATCCTCTGGACATTCTGCAATAGGCCTGTACAGTTGAGAAGTGGTAGGCACTGGGTATGTTACTCCAAGCTGTGTACTGTCCATATGTGTGGCCCCCTGTCCATGACCTGTACAGCTTTCCTGCATTAACAGATATTGACATCTGGACAGTGTATACAACTCCTACCATAGGTGTAGCTGACATGCAGAATAGTTGGCACTGCAGTTCTTGGAACGTGGACCCTGCCAACCACAGCACTGTACCTAGGCCACTACGACACAACAGTTAGGAGTAAGTGCTGGCCACATACCGACAGTACTAACCACACATATACAAAGCTCATTGACCCCTGCATATTGTGGACATGCAACAAGTTATCATGTTGATTGGACAGCCCTGGCAAAGTGTGCTCTTCTGCTGTTTCCCTGCAAACATACATATTACTGCATTTCTATGAGAATATGGGGGTGGGGCCACACTTGTCAACTGTACACATTTGCACAGACGGTGCTATTATTTGCTTTACATTTTGGTTCCATTTAGCATAGTATCATGCCCTTTCTTGGAGTCTAGAGGCATATCACTAAAGACCACAGGTCAGATTGTAATGGCATACATTTGAGTTTCAGACTTCTTACCCTTCAGAGCCTTACTACAACTGCAAGACCTGCTGTGCTATCACTGTGTAAGTCTGTAGAGGGGCATTTCATCATTGTCACCATTTGTGGGCCTTTGCCATACATTTCTTTATGGTTTTCTACAGCTGACTTGCTGGGTGAGGCTGAGGGGTGAGTATGGAGCCCCCACACTGACATCCATGCCTGTCAACTATGACCCCCCCCCAATTAGATGCCACCCCACATATACTGCAATGGGATTTGTCACCTTGGGTACTACTGCATAATGTGGGGAAGCCAGTATTTGGCAAACATTTCCTGGTGTCCCGCATAGCTGTCAGTTGTCTACTGCTATCCCAGTAGGCCACCCCATTCCCTTGCATGCATGCAGCCATACCATAGATATGCTACCAGAACATACTAATCCATTCATTTATTGTTAAGAAGATTGACTTACCTTGTGCCTGCCACAGTTGTGAGGATGGTTCTTGAGGGCTGCCTATGCTGGATGCATGCAAACCACTACCTATACATGGTAAGGTGCAGGTAGTGTGATGTGTGTGTCATCCATTTTACTGTGTATGTGAGTCAGAGAGAGGTGGCAGTCCCTGGGTCCCTACAGCGTCAGTGTGTGTGCACTATTCGTTGCCTCTTTGCCAAGGCCAGGGCATAATGGGCACACCTCTGTCTGCCTACAGGAGCTGGCTCAGGGGGTTCCTCCTACGAGTCCCTCTGTGCCTGTGGGGACCTTGGCAATGTTGGGGGGTTGTATGGCCCTTCCCCATAATGTTCCTGCTGCAGTTGTTTCTGCAGGATCATATTGTGTAGCATGGCACATACTATGAACATGTGGCTGAAGAGTACTGCAGGGCTTCACCAGATATGTCAACACAGCAGAACCGTGACTTGAGAATCCCAAACACATGCTCTATAATGATCCTGGTTTGTGTATGTGCCTCATTATGGTGTTCTTGAGTGGGTGTGTGTGTCCATTTCTGATGGGTGTCATCATCTACAGCTCCAGTGCATTGCCAGCATCCCCCACCAGTTGGCCATATGGGATGTCCTCCCTGGCAAATCCCTGGTACAGCTGTGAGGAATGCCAGATGTGGGAGTCGTTGATAGCTTCCAGGGCTGCCAGCACACACATTAATGATAATGCCCTGGGCATTGCACAAGACCTGGCAATTAATGGAGTGAAAGCCCTTGCAGTTTACGTAGACCCTTCCCTGTTCACCAGGTGGTGCTTTGATGTAGATGTGTGTGCAGTCAATGGCATCCAGTACCTCTGGGTAGTCTGCTACATGGTGGAAGAGGCGCATACTGCTGATCCTCTTCTCACGAGTGCTGGGGAAGTAAATGTGCTTACTGGCATGTGGTAGCTTGGCATCCAGGAGCTGGTGGATTACCCTGGATGCAGATGCCTGTGAGACCCCCATGATGTACCCAGTAGGTCTTTGGAAAGTATCTGTAGCTAGTAATCTTAAGGCTACATGTACCTTGGTATCCACTGGGATGAGTTTCCCTCTGTTGGCTGTGGGTCTGAGGTGAGGCTGGCACAGCTCGATGAGTTGCTGAAGTATGCCCCTGCTCACCCTATATTCTCTACTATCTCCAAATCATGTAGCCCTTGGTAGGTTACCCTGGGTCTGAACACTCTTCTTCTTCTCGTCAGTCGGGGTGGTTGTCAGCATTAACCTCCTCACCTCCCTCAGCATCTAGCACATACTGATGTATCAAAGAGACATCAGCCCCTAACATTTAGTGTTTAAAATTCCCCCTGAGTGTGTACACCAATAGTGCAGAGTTTGTGGGAAAAATACAGACTGAAAGGTGTTTGCACTGTTGTGCTGCAGATGCTGCCTGTATGATTGGCGGACTAGGATACATTCCACCTGCCAGCTATATTATTTGTTCTTGATTGCTTTTATTCTAATTCTAGTTTTTTTATACCTTCCCATTTCTGCACCTTTTTAAGCCCCGGAGCATGCCACACAAACCCGCTGCCCAAATGTAAACAGTTCTGCTATTTCCAGTTTTTTTTTGTTTGTTTTGTTTTGTTTAGAAGCTGGTGCATGCTAAAGTAAACACTTTTAAGCAGAAATGGCCCTCCCCTGAATGTGAACAAACTCCTCATTTCATGGAATAAGTAACTACAGCCTCAGACACCCTTGTTTAGCTGTGCTTAGCTAAGCTCAAATGGAAGCCGTGGAGCTCCAATGTGCTTACATCAAGCATGACACACACCCTTTTCGTCTAAGCTGCTTCTCCTGCTTAAAGCTCCTACACGGTTAGGTGCAACCAGACAGTGGTCTTCCATTTTGTGATTCAGTAAATTTTGCTCATTTGCATACCCCACTGCCTTAATCCCTTGTTACACCACTACACCAGAGCCTTTCCCCTTAGCAACCAGTGTTACCTGTTATTGTTTTGATTCTGCATGCTAACCACTATAATTGCAAAATGCAGATTTCACTTTAAATTGTCTTTTCACATTTTTTTTATTTTCAGCACAATCTCATTTGCATGCCACTGTGCTACACTTAAACAACCTCAAATTGGCCAACAAAATAAACTTTGATTTTTATAATTTTGCAACTCTTTTCCATGCCAATTGCCATATTTTTGGCCATTGGCATGCCTAATGATTATAATACATGCTTTGCTTTGAGCTGTCATGCCCCCATTCCTTTTTTTTACAGAAATGTGCACGGTCAGTAACCGAATATATTTCTGTAACAGACACTGTTCTGACACAGATGCCTGCCTGCTTACTGAATTGCTAATTCACCTCATTTGCATGGTTTTCACCAGCAAATGAGGTAATTAGCATTACTCAGTGGTGTCTGTGCCAGAATAGTGCTAGCAGGCTCGTGCAAGGCCCCAGCCTTGTTTACTGAATCGCTCAGCAGAGATATTCCGTGCAGAAGCTGCTGCACTATTCTGGCATGGAGAAATCACTTTATTGAATCCCTGGGACACTTGAGTCCACATATGGTCACATGCAGTTTATCAAATAATTTTGTGACTGCAAGTGAGCTGTTAATAATTTCTTTCTTTGCAAAAAGTAAAGAATACCTAGGTGCAGCCTACATTTAAACTAAGTAGTACCGGGAAGAAAAAAAAGATTAAGCAAATGGTTGTTTAGTTGGAAGGAAAACAGGTAAGCAAAATGATCATTTTTACACAAAAGATAGTTCGGGTTCATAAAGCAGAATGCATAGAATCTTTTTCAGTACTTTTTTCAGTTCATTACCTTTAAATAACAATGATGTTTAGTTGTTTAATTCTGTGAAATATAATGCCAGCAAAACATTTTATACGTCTCAACTTTTTTTGTGTAAGAAATCTGGACAAAGCCAAAAATAATGAAGGAACAAAGGCCCCAAACTAGAGACAGTCTTTAAATATTGTTCTTCTAAACATAGAAAGTTGTTGGAATAGAATGGTCTTGTGTTACCATACATTTTCTGAAGGATATGAAGTCTAAAACTCAAATGTCTATCATTATTTAGTGAATTCAATACTTATTGATTTGCCAACAAACCACAAATTTTATGAGGAACAGACCAAAAATATGAGGCAAAAATCTGTGAATATCTGGACATTTGAGAGATATGAGGTATTTGTATACCTGATGAAAAAGCTATAGAGAAGCATTCTATCCCAGCATGTAGTCATACATAGCTAGCATACATTTCCTCGCATTGGACTCACTTTGTGGATTAGTTGGGTCTACTACACATGGCAGAAATTTCAGAATGTCGAAGACCATATGGCCAAGACCATATGATCAACATTCGAAATGTCGACCATGCAATAAAAAAAAAAAAAATACACAACAACTTACCTTTACACTGCTAGCAGGGGGGCTACTCCCCCCTGCTCCCCTCTTGGGGGGCTCTGCCCACCACACCCCCTGTAACTTAAATATACGAACTTCGAGATCGCACTACAGTGTGGAAGATAGAAATCTTTCCATTCTGCACTGTACAGAGATGCCAGTTCCCCACGGTCGAAATTTCAAATGTCGATCATATGGTCTCAGCCATATGGTCTTTGACATTCTGAAATGTCGACCATGTGTAAGGGATCTGGATTAGTTATGTCATTCTGTTCATGCTTCACAAATATTGACATTTTTAAATCCCATTTCCTCTATTTTTGTATCTGAAATTGTAGTTAGGCAAAGAATTGCTGTGGCAGTGTATGTATAATTGGAATTTTATGAAACCAGTATACTGGGAATTCTAAAGACAGTCTTGCTAAAGCAGCTGGGAGTCATGGATGCCACAAGCTGTATTCAGGCATAAGCAGTCAGATATTAATATACTGTCCAGAATACTTATTCCATGAGCCTACTCATTGACTCTGTTGTTGCAGCCACTATCAATTCTGATTAGAAGGTTTTCAACATTTCCAGTGCATTATGAGGGACTTGGGCCACACTGACTTTAACAACAAGGGTGTGCTAGGAGACAAAAATACTAACTTAATGATTGACGCTATTATTGAACGATGCCCACTTTAGTTGTCCAAAATAGGGTATGCTTTGCTTGTATGTAGCTCTCAGGAAGAAATTCCATTTTCTAGTGCAGTCATCAAATATATGTATGGTTATCCAGGAATTATTGTTACCATGGCATTACACTAAGAAATTGCTAGGTGCATTAACATTTTAATTATAAGGTGAGGAGTTTTGTCATTGTCTGTTATCTTGGTCCATAGCAGCACAGAAACATGTTTCTGCAGTTATTAATTTATTCATTGCTACCTATTGGATAATGAAATACAGAGTGTTAAAATTCCATCAGGACTAGCTCTGAGGTATGTTCCTGTTATCACAGTTGTAGCCATGGTTTGGCTGAGTCTATGTCAGTAAGGGAGCATCTGAGTGAAGTAACAGTGCTTGAAGTAAATGCTCTCCATCTCTTACTCTCTTTCTGTCTTATCCCACTCTTTCTCTTCCAATGGCAGAGATAACCATTTGTTGTGTTGAACATTACTAGGTATTTGTCCAGCTCTCAAGCTTTACTTAGTAGAAATGGTTCATCTAATTAGCAGACACTAAACCAGTTCAGCAAACTGCTGTCAAACAATTCATCTATACCAGCTCATTTTCTTTACAAAAATGGTTGTGCTCACTCTAGTAATTCTTATAAATACATTCCTTGTAGAAAAAGATCATTGAGATAGCAGTGACAGCAGTGTTGAACTGCTTGACAATCTATAAACATTCCATCCTGGTTGAGTATATGAAACAATGAATCCTTCTTATAAAAAATGCAGAATTCTTAATTGTTTGTTTTTTTTTTTTTTTGACTCGTCTGTTGAAAAAAAACAAACTGGAACACTTTTGGACTGACTTTTATTTATAGAAACTAACTAAGTTTACTGAATGCAATTAGCACAGATTCAGTAGCCCACGAGGGAATGTTGCCTTGGATACAACCCCTGATGCTGTGATGACCAATTACTGCAATTAACACCAGCAAAAGATGCGAAAAATTTGTTAAAATCACACTTTTTATGATTACAGCCAGACTTCTACATTGTGAGCCTGTAACTTTAAAAGAGAATTTACTTAAAGCACAGTTTCTTAGATTTTAGATTTTTATAAGTGTTATTGACTGAATTATGAAGCCACTACTAATGCTATATATATATATATATATATATATATATTTGTCCTGGCCCCTTTCAATAATTCATACTAATACCAAAAGACATTTGACAACCTTTATTAATTCAACAAGACTGATAACTTTATTCAGATAAATGTACCAAATTAACTGAAGACATAACATTCTTCCTGGATTCCATCAGGGCAGCAAACCCACTCACCCTGTGCAAATCATCCATCGGGGCATTGTGCCTACTCACTCTGTCCAAACCATCCATTGCCTGCTCACCCTTTTCAAAAAAGCCGCATCCATACTCAACTCACTTATTTTTAACAAGCAACATTCTACAGCTCACTTGATCGCAAAACTTAATGCCATCGACACCATCAACCAGAGGGGGAACATATGAGGACAATCCTGTCCCTCTTCTCCACCCACCAGCCAGATCCCAGGCTGCTCCCCCTCCTCTAGCCAATAACCTTCACCATACTTTCTAAAAACAATCTCAAATGTACATGAAATAAATCTAAACCAATGTTACTCAAATGCACCCCATCAGATCTAAATCAAACATAATCTCAGTCATTAAAGTCCTTGTGTTCTGTCATGTACATGCCTAATGCTCCCAACTGCCATGCCAACCTCTGATTAGCAAACCTCTGAACCTGCTTGAAAGCCTGACAGCTGACAACTTTCCTTCAACTCAAATGTGGCACTATCTCCGGCCATACCATACGCATACCTGGGCATAGTGTTTGCAATGTAAACAAATCCTCCATTACCTTATCCACCAACTGTTTCTTAGAATGAATTCCTAAATAATTACCACCTAAGTGTATCACCAATATTCGAAGAAAACCTAATCGTAACCTTACCACTTCAACCTCATGCGTATGTTGAGCCCACCTAAGACCTCTAACCCCATGTCAAATAACCGTCCAACCTAACTGAGGTAATCCCAAATTCTTAACATTCATCCTAACTGCTGCCCTTTTATCAGCCCAATGGATATAGGAAAGGCCCAAGATGAAAATCTAATTTCCTCAAAGAAAAAAAAAATTAATGCAATGAAATCCAACATCTAATATAAGATAAAAAGGCATTAGAAGACTACTTCCCCACTCTTCTAATAACCTCAGTGGATATGCCTTCCCTTGCTAAGTCTGAATCCCTACCAATATAAAAAGAATGAGCTGGAAACCTTTCAGATGGAAAACCCATGCAACAAAATACTCTCCTTATGACTTGTACAAACAGACCACTTGTTACCCTCCTGCCATCTGACAAATGAAAAAACAGATCATACAACCCCCCTCACCTGAGTCTGCATTAATTTTGTAGCCCAACCTACTGGACAAAGCCCAGCATTCTTATCTTTTCTCAGCACTATTTGTGCACCTTTCCCCAGCTGGTCTGTTTTGGACCTTTGTAACCCAATGTGAACTGCCCAGAACATATCATTATATCCCTCCAAACTAACGATCCTAGCAACTCAGACACCAGAAATGTACCAAAATACAACCACACACACAAAATAACCCACATAACATAATCAACTGACTCCCCCTCCACTATGGCCAAACCCCTCAATAAAACTTTCAAAATCTGTCTCATCAACAGCCATCACATATCCCTATGCACTCCAGTCAATCTTCCCCATCCTCTCAACATACACCCAACCGTTCAAGCCTTTGTGAAGTCATGCAACCCAGCCAACTGTGCAAATATACTAATTGTCGCCAAATCTACCTTAACCATTTGTAATGTCTTACCTTGCTCCCAGCTTACTCCAAGTAACAAAGCAGTAACCACTCTGATCAAACCACTTCTTCCTCTGGCAATTGTAAAATCAATTCATCAAAATTGTAAAGGGCCCTACCATACACTTTCCTAGTAGATACTGTCCATGATTGCTGCACCAGCCGTCTGGTTACAATAACCCAAGATGCCACACCTCATCTGGCAGTACTACCAGCGCATCATCCAACCCCTGGAGCCAACTGTCAAAATATGGAAAACTGAAATCGAGACAAGCTGTCAGCAATTGCATGGCTCACCCCAGACACATGCACTCCTGTTAATGAAAAATTAATTATCAGACTCTGCAAGACTAACTTACCTAAAACTAAAAAAGGAAATTCAGATCTTGCAGTCGTTGTCTGTAAAACCCACACCACAGCCATGTTATCCAAATTAAATATTATCCTCATCCCCCACACCCTGTCTTTCCAAACTACCAATGCTGACCAAATTGACATTAACTCTAAAAATGCAACCTCCCTTTTCCACTCCTCCTTCCAGTCTAATGGCTAATGAGCCACAAACCACTGTCCTCCAAAATATATCCCCATTCCAGTATCCTCCACTGCATCCATGAGCAACTGCAGTTCCTCTTGATCACCCCAGTCTGTCTGGCAAAAAGAAACCCTATTGAACTCCTCAAAAAAAGATAAAGAGCCAAATCAACCCGTACCAACTTGTTATGGCATTTGCTCTTCCCCCCTTTTAACAAAAAAGCCACTGACCTACAGAATGTATGCCCTGGATGCACTGCCCGGCATGCAAAGTTCAAAAGCTGTAACAGCTCCATAACCATCCAGATCCATACCTTACCTTTGCTCACAACTACCCCAGTCTTTGCCTTCAGTCTATCTATCTTATCAATTGGCAAGCAAAATAACCGCGGCTCTGAATCTACTAATAAACCCAAAAAATCCAAAACTTTTGCTGGGCCTTCCAACTTATGCCAGGCAAATGGAATGCCCAACTTGTCACACATCCCCTGGAATTTCATGCAAACCTTCATGCACGCCTTCCAATTCCCTCCACAACTAACAAAAAGAGAAACAGCCCTCTGCGTACTCACCCACTGTTGCCAGACCCAATGAAGAACCATACTGAGTTTCTCAAAGTTTGCGCAGCCTACTGAACAGCCCATAGGCATAGTCTTATCAAAATAAAATTTGTGTCCCACTAATATGTCTAGTAAAGGCCACTCCTCCTCTCTGACTGGCAGCAGGTGAAAGGCAGATTCAATATCCACCTTCAGTAACCACAGATCCCAGAAACCCCAAATAACCTTCAAAACATCATCCAAAGATACATAACTGACCTTAGCATCCTCGACTGCAATGAAATCATTAACCAAGCTCCCTTCCAGATATGACAAGTGGTGAATCAACCTAAACTCACCAGCCATTTTTTTCAGAAACAAGCACAATGGAGAAACATTAGAAGTCCCAAAAAGGGTGCTGTCAAAAGGTCTCAACGATCTACCTGCCTGAAGCTCCTTTTCCATCAAACTCAGTAAAATGTCCTTCTTACCCCACACAGATCACATATTCCTGCAAACTACCCCATCCCCCACCACCCTTGATTTAATAGAAACCCCCCCGAGAAAAAAACTCTATTATCTCCTCCTTAAGAGAAGAATCAGGAAAATATTGGAGCATGCACTACAATACCTCCACCTTAATGGGAGAATGTGACCCCCCTTTACCTAGCCCCCGTAAAGAGCACTCCACCCGTAACCCTCGAAAATTGCCTCTAGCCCTAATGGTCTGAAACCCTTTAGAATAAAGAAAACAGCCCTAAAGTGACATTGAGTTCACAGCCACAGAATTAACTTTCTGCTGCCCACACTGCACAGCTGGATGATTCCCCCCACACTTTAAACAAACATGCAAAAACTTGCACCCAACCCATGAATAACTTCTTGCATTAAATGTCCAGCACAAACCTCCCCCTTCTCCTCCCATCTTTCCTCCTTTAGTTCTCCACACTTAACTATCCATTATAGTAGCAAACCGGATATCTGGGTGTCACACCTCCCAGCAGAGAGACTGATCCACTTCTTTCCCCTTCCAAAACCTCTGGTCATACCACAACCAGGCATTCCCAGTCTGTAAATGCTGAGCCTCCCAAATCATGTGAAAGTAACCCAACAGAGGCAATGCCAAGATTGCATCCTTCTCCAACAAAACTGGCATATAATAAACAAAACTGAACACCCAGTTATCTCCTGTTCTAGGGTGCATCCTACCTACCCTCCTCCTCCCCAACCCTGCTAAGGCAGCCAGCAAATCTTTACTGTCCACCAACTCTGATTCCACCAGTTACTGTACCCCCTCTGTATCAATTAATTCAAAGACATCTACATATTTCCCTTTCCAAATCTTCTCCTTAACTGAAGAAGGAATGTGTGGAGTTAAAAAGACCACCCCCATTCCTTGACCCAACACCTGCATAGTTAGCCAATCACCTGGCCGTATGCCAAAATCAGAACCTACTTCTGAACCCAATACCAAGCTGCCAACTGACCCTGCACTGTCATCCCTAATTGCTTCCCTCCCACTTGCCCATAATTCCCCCGCACCTCCTCCACAGTCCCCCCACTTCATTCAAGCCATCTCAAAATTTGTCTTCTTTTGACTCACTGTTATCCCCAACTGCCCCAACACTCCTTAAATCTTCCCTGTCCAACAGAACACCCAATGTAAGACCATTACCAGATACTCCATACAGATTTCCTCCAGGCACTGAGGAACCAACTGGAACAACCTCTCTTGATACTGGTTGTCTCTTGCCACAAGCCTGGTCTTTACTGCTGAATGCCTCCTCTTTTGGCTGGATTCCCCTACCTGTTCCATCATCATGGAGTCAGCACTGGGCACCTCTTGGAACAATTCTTCCACCTGCACAACTATGGCCCCCCACCACTGCAGGACACTGCATGCTGGACATCTAAAAAAAAAAAAAAATCAGACACACATTAACACCAGTAGTTACATAAATGACCGTTATACTTGCAGAGAGCAAGGGAGAAATAGAAAATCCAAACACAGAGACAAACTGTTCACTTTATCTAACCATGCATATAACTTACCCCCACTCTTTTAACAACCAGCCATATTGAAACTCCCACCGCATGTGGGCCCTTATGACACAAACCTTACACCTAGACATACCTCACAACTGTAAAGATATTTGCATAATATAGAAATTTCAGCCTTATATTTTTCAGTCCAAATTATAAGAACTTACATCTCCTTAAAACATTTGAGTCAGCTCCTACAATAGACATTAGCTAGTAATGACAGACATTTGAGCTACAGCCTTCATACCCTTCAGCAACTTCATACTAATGCACCACCCATGAGTATATCCACTTTTCAAAAGAAAAATGCACAAACCCTGCTTGACTAACCAATGTACTCAGAGACATGGAAGAAATCAAACCCTGTACACTTAGCAGCGAGTAACCATCCTAACATTTAACACTGACCCTATGATTGGGCCTCTGCCCTACTGACAGTATGGTTTTGCCCAGATTTCTACCTAACGAGGAACATACCTCTCAACTGTCCAGCCATCGCAGATCATCCTTAGCCTTACAGGCCTGGTCTGTTCCCCATAAACTCTGCAATGATTTTTTTTTTTTTTTTTTTTTTTTTTTTTTTATTTATTGTAAATCATTAGGATGATGTGAGGAGTGAAGTCACTAAATAATGATAGACATTGGGTTTCAGATTTGATATCCTTCAGAAAAAAATGCCTGCTAACATGATTCTGTTATTCTAGCAACTTTCTTAGTTTATAAGAGCAACATATAAAATCTGTCTCTATTTTTGGGTCTTTGTCTCCCCATACCAAGAGGATTTGTCCAGAGGTTTTGTGTTAAGGGGCTGAGAGGTATAATGAGGATGAGAAGATGCAGGCAGCCTAAATTATTCCCAAACAAGATATTTCCCTATCAGTAGCTAAGCTACCACGGCCATTCACTCTCCCCCTTCTAACTGCTAACTATAAACTGGGCATGTGCATCAGTGGTCAAAGCCCGCACAAACTAGGAGATCATCCCCCAGACCCAATTGACCACAAGTCTAGATATGTGGAACAGGTAATTAAGCAATATGTCATGTTGGAATGTGGTGAAGTTAGGATTTATCCACAAAAATTGTGGTTTACCTCTAAGTGAAATTACAACTAAGTTAAATGCTACTGATAGAAATAATACATATCATAATGTGGTTATACTGTGAATCTTTTTCTTATAAATTAGAAACACATGCTAGTTGCACAACTTCATTGCATGCTATGCAAAAAAAAAAAAAAAACTGCTGCATGTAACTTATCTCTATTACAACCCAACACCCCTAACCTATCTCCAAACTAAATGGAACATTTAAAAAAATGAAACATAATATAAGTTGTTACATCTAGATATACATATGCATTAAAGATTTCAAGAGTTGCTAATACTATTTGCAGACAGGAAACAGTATTTTTATAGGGTAACTGTATACTTTCAAGATTAAGCTTTCAGCAGTCAGATAACTTGTCAACATAATTATTTTTCATAACTTGGGCTGGCTGGAAGATTTTTCACCAACAACCACTTTTCATACATTACAATGGAACTGCAGATGTAATTTCATGATGCAGTAAGTAGTAGTGATTGGACTCACAGCGGGGATGGTTCTGGGCCCACTGCTGTTCATAAAAGTGACTACATCGACAAACAAGTTGAAGAGGACAGATTAAAAAAGCTGCTGTATGCAGACAATGTAGCATTTCAAGCAGACTCTATAAACAGGAACTTCAGCAAATGATAGGGAAATGGAATACAAACTGGCACATGGGTTGATACTGTGCATAGAGAAGACAGATGTGGTAGTAGCTAATTGTGGAAATAGGAAGAAGCTGAAAACTGAGATTGAAGGAAAAATAGTGAAGCAGGTTAACAGCTTAAACAATTTAGGAGGGATGTTTAAGGAGAGGGGAAGTCTGAATGAGGAGGTCAAAGGCAGAATACTAGGGGATACAGAATGTCTGGGGTAGTTTGTGATGGAAGAATGCCAAAGAACCTGAAAAGCAAGGTGTACAAAACAGTGGAGCAATTAGAATTTCATCATGGTACAGAAATCTGGTCAGTGAAGGCAGAACAGTTGAGGAAGCTACTGTGGGACAGATGAAGGAATAACATTACAGAAGAAGCCCAGGTAGCTCCAACTGTGGATCAGGTTAAAGAGAGAAGAATACAGTGGTCTGGACAAAATGCAGGAAAGCAGAAGACAATTTGGTGATGAAGAATTAGGAGAGAGAGGAAGGAGGCAAGAAAATGAGGACCTCAAACTAAGAGATGGAAGGAAGGTGAGAGAGAGAAGACTTGCAAAAGTCAGACATGTCTGTCAAGGTAGGAAACTGAGGTGGTAACATCTGGCATGATGCCTTAACTCAAGATAGAAAATGGGAAAAAAGGGGGTCTCATTGCTGATGATAATTATTATAAAGAAAAATGTGAATATCCAAATCCATAAGTGGAAGATTTTTTTTCAGTCCTATGTATGGAACTAGACATTTTTTGTCCACAGCCATGTCAGTAAGCAAGCTACACCAAACTATATGTGACATATCCCCTACTGCATCCCAATAAAGTCCTGGAAATGTAATAGAAAAAAGAAAGAAATCTTGATTTGAGCCCAGTATTTTCTGCAAAAAATATTAAGTCTTTTGTCAGTTAATACAGTTCTTTGATGATTGAATATAATTTCCGTAAGTTTCCAAAAGCAAATAGCTGCATTTTGACAAGTGACAAGGGAGTTCCTGTTGCATTATAAAAATTATGTTTTCCATATGCTCAGTTGTATTGTTAATGCTTGAGGAATGCATCTTTTCCAAAGGCCATTTACAGTGAAATCTAAAATTTTCAAATAACTCTATTGATAGTGCATCTACCTTCTAGGCTCTACAGTGAAACTTAAACTGTCAAAAATTCTGAGGAACTAAAACTGTGAACACAAAATCCATAAATACTAAAATATGAAACTTCTAGTTGCAACCATATTTTGGATGGGAGCAAGCCCCACTGCACCCCCATGTGCAGAGATTTCCTTTAACATTCTTAAGTCTGAACTTGTACATACCAACCCGATAGATACAGAAAGATGACTAAGGGACAAATCCTCTACAGCAAATGATTCCCCAGTGCTAGTGAACACTTAAAATGCACTGGGAACCACTGCTAGTGCACCCTTAAAATGCACTGGGAACCACTGCTAGTGTACACTTAAAATGCACTTGCAACCACTGCTAGTGCACACTTTGCACTGGGAACCGCTGCTAGTGCACAATTAAAATGCACTTGGAACCACTGCTAGAGCACCCTTAAAATGCACTAGCACTGATTATGAAAACCAGTGAATAGTGCTCTGTTTCTCAGTGTCTTGTGCATCTGATAACTGAGGTTTAAGCAACTATTGGTAACCCATCTATAGATATACTCCAGACTTTCTGGCCCAGAAATTATAGTTTATTGGCCATTTGGGAAGCTTTTCCATCTCTTTCAACCTTCTGATTTAAAAGCCTGTGTTTGCACTTGTTTCATGCCTTTCCTGTTACTAGTCTAGTCCAGGTACACATTTGCTGTATCCAGGACTCTTTGTAAGCTTCTGAGCCCCCCAAGCCTTTCCATGTTGGAGGGAAGCCTTCTAGCTTATCAGGGGGAGTGGTAAGCACTAGGTTGCCTGTCTACCATGAGAGGAGAGGTTTTTGGCCCAGAAATTGTAGTTTATTGACCATTTGGACAGTTGGTCCATCTCTTTCAACTTTCTGGTTTTAAAAGACCACATCTGCACTTGTTTCCCATCTTTCCTGTAACTAACCTACTGGGTAGCACTAGAAAGCCTTAAACTGATACAAACCTTCTAGCTTAGAAGAGAGACTTTGGAGTGATAAAGTATCAGTTTTCTGTACTTTCTTGCTGTACTTATCTGTTTTCCACCTAAACGCAGATTTTCCAGCATTTGTTGTGATTTAAAAGTTTGTTTTTTCACATATTGTACTTATTTGACTACCTGCACTTTTAAAAAGTTGTTTTTTGTTTAAATAATTTGTTTAAATCTTGTAGGCTATACAATCAAGTGTGATAGCCTTTTCTGATTGTTTGTAGTCATTTAAAGCTGTTTAAGTGTATTTTTTACTGTTTTTGCCTTATCTTTACAAAAAAAAACAAAAAAACAAAAAAATATTTCTTGTTTCCCGACTTTCTAAGCTAGTATAGTCCAGTTTTCAGGCTAGTGCTGAATTCAGGGCTGCGATACTAGTTTCTGAGTTGCTCTTACCTTACTTGGATAGAAGGAAGTTTCTGTGTTCACCTGTGAGAGAGGGGAGCTTTGTCCTATCTGTCCCTGGAGGAGTGTTTCCAGTTCAGACATTAGTAGTTTATTGGCCATTTTGGGCTAATTTCTACCTCTTTCATTTCCCTACTATAAAAACCGCATTTGCATGGTTTTGCGTACCAGGCAGCGCCAGTTAGCTATGGTCAAATTATTCCCGGCTGCACTAAGTCTCCTCTTCAGTTTTTCCCTTGAAACTAGTCTAACTCTCAACCTAAGCACTCAAAAAGCATCTTACAGCCAAGCACTTGCTCAGACCTAATGGCAAGCACTAATATACCCTGACACTGATTGCCCAGCAATGCAAGGTTCTTTATTCATCCCTCACCAACCAAACAACTAAGCAGCTCACCCTACTATTCAGGCATGATCAAAGGGCAATTTCAGGTGTACTCCCCAGTCCAGCTGGTGAATCTGGGTATCCTGAGGCAATGTTACGACAGCCTCATGTACGCAGACAACCCTCTCCTCCTACCACAAAACACTAACATATGCAAGAGATGCAATTATACAGCCAAACTGGAAGCTAAGCTGTCTCAACCCAAGACTGGAACAGAGAGTCAAGAGGAGAAGGTTAACACTTGCACCACGCCTCCAGCCACACACAGACCTACTAAAACAGCACTGGCAAAAATACACATAAATACACAAAATCATACTTGGAGGCTCTAAATATAAACTTGCAAAAACATCAGAGATCTCCAAAGCAGACACCCAAACAACCTGCACCTCCCGTCACAAACTAGACAACACATAAAACACAAAATCAGTCTGCCACACAATCACAGCCCTTAAGGTGAAATAACATACCTAACACACTAGTAATAGGTGACTCTATAGTCAGGCACACTGATGTCCCACTCACTAGGCTGGACAAGCAGAAGGTTACTGTTAGCTGCCTGTCGGGAGCCAGAATCCACAACATAACACAAGCACTTAGGTCACTCCAGAACAAGTACAAATATGACTCTGTTATTGTTCATGTTGGTGTGAATGACCTGAGCCATACCTCCCTGGACTACATGAAAAGAAAGATGAAAGAGCTCTCTGATCATGTAGCCCAGGCTGGTATGACCCTGACCCTGAATAGCATCCTGCCCTCACCAAGAGTGATACCTCAGTATAAAGAAAAAATGATCACTTTCAACAATTGGCTAAGCTTCTGGTGTCATTCAAAGGGGATCCAGTGTCTGTCAGCCAGGGATGACATGCTCAACAAGCCGCATTGCTTCGCAATAGATGGCTTGCCCCTGTCACCCCTAGTCTTTTGAATACTGGCCAAGGCTCTTGCTGCCCCCATAGTGCCTTTTTTTAGGCAAGGCTCAAAAGTCAAACCCACCTCTGTAAACAGCACAATTAACAAAAACCTGAGGGTTATACTACTCAATGTCAGGAGCTTAAATCTGAAAATGCATGGGCTCGAAGCACTCCTCAGTATGGAGAACGTCAACATCTGTGCAGTAACTGAAACCTGGTTCAAGGCTCCAGAGAGCATCCCAGCACTACCGGGCTACAACTCATACCACACGTTTCGGCCACAGAACATGGACAGAAACACAAAAGGAGGGGGTGTATCCATATTCATCACGGATACCTACACCTCCAGGTTAGTGGTGCAGCATGATACCTCTGAGATCATCCATGTGCAACTAACATTGGACAAATCTGCAATGCAAATTTTGGCCTGCTACAGATCACCCTCCGTGACCCATGACCACCACTCCACCTTTCTGGAGACACTGGAGAACATGAAGGTCCTACCGATCACCCTGATATTGGGCGATTTCAATTGCCCTACCATTCACTGGGAAAACTACATGAGTACAAACTCCCAGGCCCAGCTCTTCCTGGAATTCATCAACTCAAATGCCCTGAATCAGCTGGTAAACTCCCCTAACAGAAGTGAAAACATATTGGACCTGGTCATCACCAACATCGGCGACAGGTGTTCCACACCAGAGGTCAACCCGTCACTGGTTAGATCAGACCATAAACTAATCACTCTTGATGTCCACACCCCACCACCACCCTCAACTAAGGAAACCACAGTAAAAAACTTTTCTAAAGCAAACTTAACCTTACTTAAGACATAGATGATAAGTATCACAGCCCCCACGCTAAAGGATAATGCTGCCCAAGATGCAGAAACCTTCATAAATGCACTCTATGAGCACCTACAAGGATAAATGGATCATGCCATCCCTAGCAAAACCAAGACTCGTGCCTCTAAGAGAAGGAAACCAGTTTGGTGGACCCCTGCCATAAACAGGCTGTACAATAGAAGGAAGAAACTAGTTCAGAAAAAAAGAAAATCCCAAGAAGGAAAGACATCCCTGATCAGTATCAGTAAGAAATTAAGGTCCCTCATGAAATCATCCAAGGCTAACTTCAAAAGATAAATATCCAAGAATTCAAAAGATAACCACAAAGCCTTCTTTAGCTATGTTATGAATCTAAGTGGCAACTCACAGATATGCACTGAACTAGTGCAAAATAGCACAAAATATACTGAACCTACTGATATTGCCAACATCCTGGCAGATAGATTCAGTGCAAACTTCACCCCCCTCACCTCTAAAAGGGCCCACAAGAATACCGGAAAAGTGTAGTGTCCCAAAAATCACAAGAAGCACAAGTGAAAACAGCCATTTCAGAAGCCAAAAACACAGTGTAAATGGGACTAGATGGTGTCCCAGGCTGCGTCTTGCACGAACTACAGAACAAACTAACCCCTCACCTAAACACGCTGTTCAACCTCAGCCTCTCCACAGGCTACATGCCCATAGAATGGCGCACAGCAACACAAAGGAGGGGCCACAACTGACCCTGGTAATTATCATTGCATAAGCCTGACTAGCCTGGTCTGCAAGGCTATGGAGCGCATCATCATGGAACTCATTAACAAAGACATTGGGAACCTCCAAACACTTGACCCAACCCAAAGAATCCAAAGGCAGTAACAAACTAACACAGTCCAACAAAATCACTGAATCTAGGCAGACCAGGATTTTTGTGTGCTGGGCTGCCTAGAATCAGTGATTTTGTTGGACTTGACCCAACCCAGTTCAACTTTGTTAAGGGCAGACCATGCCTACTAAACCTGGTTGACTTTTTCGAGACAGTCACCAAGGCCATAGACGAGGGACAGGTGGTTCACACAGCCTACCTTGACCTCGCCAAGGCTTTCGACACCATTCCTCACTCGGGTATTACAGAAAAACTCACCAGCCTGAACATAAACCCCTATGTCATGTAGTGTTGCCAACTGGCTTACAGACAGAACTCACACTTGTAAGAATAGTGGGCGCCAGGTCCAACTCTAAACCAGTCACAACTGGTGTCCCACAAGGCTCGGTCCTAGGACCCCTACTGTTCAGCATATACTTCCCAGAGGTACAGGCAAACACAGGAGGACTATGGCTAACCAATTTCACTGATGACCGCAAACTGGGAGCCATAATTGACTCTCCAGCTGATACGGACATCCTCCAAAAGGGCCTTACTGAGACGGACACATGGTGTCAAAGTCATGGCCACAAGCTAAATGCCAAACAATGCATAGTCATCCCATTTAAGAAAAACAAAACACCCACAAATTATCACATAGGTGGCAGCCCCCTTAATAGAGAAGAGATAATAAGAGATCTGGGGACCCAGGTAGATAGTAATCTCTCCTTTGACAATAATATTGCCAAAGTAGTTAGGAAATCCTTCTATGTAGCCCATCAAATTTCTAAAGGGTTTGCATCTAGAAATAGATTATAGTGTCCCTCGATTAATCACTCATTAGACTCATCATAGAGTACAATGACCCATTTGGGATGTACCTCACAAGACACTTCCAACAGCTGGAAAGACCACAAAACTACCTCACCAAGAGGATTACTGGCCTCAAACATATGTCCTATGCAGCCCGACTGAAAAAACTCTGGCTGTACTCAGTGGCATATTGCTTACTTAGAGATGATCTCTGCCTGACTTACAAATCCATGTCCAACTCAGAACTGATGGACATGCTCCACCTAAACAAATCCAAGTCACTGCGAGCCACGTGCTCTAGTGAGTTAAACCTCGCCACAACAATAAATAGAACATGCTGGAGGGATAGATTCCTGTCCCTGAGTCTCCCCATGCTTTGGAACAAAATTCCAAATTATATCAGGCAGAGTCCTCACTAACACTCTTCAAGAGAAACCTTGATGAGTGGATGGGTAACAGAAAATACATCCCTGGGATCACTTCATTGGCTCTGCTTGACAGAGGATCAATTAATTTATCAATGGGTCGGCGAAAGCCGACACTCTGGCTAGGCTTATAAATGCCCTCAGGTAGATAGCCTCATACCTACCTATGAACCTATGAACCTAAATCTGTTTTTGAATACATTGTAAGTGGTATAAGCAACTAACTTAAATGTTTTGGTTAAGAAATAACTCATCAATATTTCTCTTTAATGATAAATAGACTTCTTATAGCTTCATGACATCAACATTTGTATAAGTAGGTGGAAATGAAAATGTACATGTACAAGAAAGAGGTACCAGGTACCAATTAAATATATTTTCACTGCACATTTATATTTCAGATCAAATATTGAATGTATTGTGACAATTGATAATCTATTTCCTTGCATGACAATAGCTTTATAGAGTTACTTTAAAGGAGAAAAACTGACAAGATATCATGGAGTCTAACAGTATATCAGATTGAAAAATTAAAAAAATGGGAAACAAAACTTTAACATATGCAACTATGGATCTGGAACTTGCATGCAGTTTACTATAAGTGTACTCTTTTCTGAAGATCCTGCTCTCTGAAAGATTTGTCTATAATAATTACTCTTGACTCTTGATTTTGTCAGTGGATTCTGGGCACTAAAGGCACATTCCCAAGATATGTATAAACTAACTTTCACCATTGTGAGCAGGCAATATACCTGGAAGATTTGATCTTTTGGGTATCTAAACTTAACTGCAGGTCCATATATATTTCTACATAAGGCCGTGCTGAATGCATAAAGCAGAAGAAGTCTTATTTATTTACATGATGGGTGCATCTTACTGAGGCAAGCTATGTGCTTATCCAGTTAATGAATATTGGGATCAAACTGGCCCTTACAAAATGACAGTGGTTCAAAAACAAAGTAAACTGTCCGGGCTATAAATTGGACCAGATGGGCTATGGCCTCAAAACAGCAAAACAGTGGTAATAAAAGTTGTCAATTGCTGAGAGTAGGGTAAATTATTTAATAGTTTAATATTGTGCATCAACTCTTCAAACCCTCAAGAAAACCACAGTTTCCAGGACATCTGTAATTGCTTTAGACACTTTATTCAGAATTATGAAGCAGTGGCATATCCCCTAACTAAAATGCTCAAAAAGGCAGAAACATAGGTATATATAGAAGAACACCAAAAAAAAAAAAAACACAGAAGCTTTAAAGGGTAGTTTGATTCAGGTCACATGCCTGATATTTACTCAGACGAATAAGGATTTCCACTTAAAAATAGGATGCACTGATATTACTGCCATTCTGTTCTGTATCTACTTAAAAACAGGATGAATTAACAATAGCATCAGTGCTGTCTTATATCAAAAGCATGACTCCGATTCATATGTTATGGCTTTTGTAAGCTAAATACCAAAGTAGGTAGATGAAAAGTTCTGAGTGTGTATAGGCTTCCTTTTCTACAATGTGGGCAGTGCAGTGGTTCAGTTATTATACTTGTTGCAGAATACTTGTGACAGAGGCGCAGTGTCAATCCATTGCAATTCTCAACAGCTAGTATCTTAGAGATTATAATGTATCCAGCAGCCAGATTATAGCCTGGTTTTGGACCTTAGCCCTCCAAGACCCAACTATTGGAAATAAAGTATGTTAAAAGCAAATAAAAAGTTTAATTGCTCAATGACTGGTAAATCTACAAATATGTGAATGCACAGAGTCAGGGAAGCCTGGGCAAATACTTCAACAAGCCTTAGCTTTAGACCTTACCAGGCATTATTTATTTGTTATTTTTAAAGGGGTGAGTGGGCTGGTACAAGAATCTTTTTGGCCACAAATCAAGACGTGAAAAACAGATTCCTCGGGATTCAGCAAACTTCTGTGCAGGAATAGCTTATTCCTGGAGGGAAGGAACAATTCCCGTACAGCATGGCAGCTGCTGTGCTGTAATATGGACATGGTTCTGTGTACGAGTGTAGGGGGTGTGTCTGAGAGCAGAGCTCTCACAATACACATGCCCCCTGCACTCCAGAGTTGCCGTTCGGCAATTTAAAATGAGCGAGAACACTCGTAACACCCCCAACCTGTCAGGGTAAGAAATTTGATCAAAGCCATAAGAGACAATCGTCCCCACAAAGCCAGCAATTTGGTAGAATGACAGGTTCAGCATTAGCATGGATATTCTGAAGGGTACAAATAAAAAAAAAACAACAAATAAATTATTTTTTTTTTACATATGCAATAAAGTTTGAGTAGCTGCGCAGGTGTGCCCGTTGCATAGCTACGCTTAGCCCAGCTGAAACGTCAAGATAAGTTAAAAAGCAGTAGACATCAAATATAAGCATAAATGCAATAGTGTAGTGGTTAGAGTGTATTCCTTGCATGTAATCATTTACAGTTTGAGCCTCACCAAAGCCATTTCCATTTTGTATGTGTAAACATTACAATTTTAATTTATTTGTATATTTATGGAAGAAGTCACTTATTTTTCTCAACCAGAGTAATGTATTAGGTCCAGATATGAGGTGTCAGTGTAATAAAGTAGTGAAACCCCCATATAAACACAAATGCCCCATACAGTATAGTCACACAAGAATAAATTAATTACAGCACGTTGGGGGATGTCAGGGAAGGTAAATAAATCTATATTATGTAATGAATGATGAATCAATCCCATACAGGTGGTAGAGCAATATAATAAAACATAAGCACTGCTAAGCATTGCACAGCTATGTTGACCAGGTGTAAGATTGTGTACATATGAATACTAAGCTAAAAATAGTCCAGCTAAGTGGATTTTCCCATTGGTAAGCAATGCTGAACCTGCCCCTTTAAGCACTGCCAACCTTAGCTAAGCAGGTTTGCCAATAGCTTAGCTTAGCTCAGCATTTTCATAACTGTCCAATCATGGCAAAGGGTGAGAAATCAGCCGTATTTAAACACTGCAGGTGGGAATACAGTTCATAACTGGTTGTAGCTCTCTACTGTAGGCAGTATGGCAGGTGTTGGAGAGGGCATGTGCTTTCGGGCGTGGTGCTAGAGCATACAGGAGTCCAAGGTCATGGTTAGGACCCTAGTAAAAAAACATAACATGAGCCTGCTGCAGGACCAATACCAGAGCTCCAAATATAAACTGGAAGCCTGGGAAAGTCTCACATGTGATCTCACCAGTGCCACTGGTATCCCTTGGATTGGTGAGCAGGTCCGGCACCACTATGCCAACTTGAAACGGAGGAAGAGGGAGGTCTTGGAACAGTGGGTCCAAGAATCCAGCAGTGCATAAGTATTCATAGCAATAAATGTTTACCAAAGTCCAGCCTGTGTATGTGATGGATAGGTATACATAAATGTTTCTGTTTTCATTACAGCTCCAGTTGAGTGGGCTGTGAACCAGGAAGCCCATGCCAGCAGGTTGCAAAGGCTGCATTGCGAGGCTGGCTAGTGAGTAACAATCCTGCTTGTAGTAGTCATACCAAATAAATATAAAGGAGTAAAATGTCACCTGGCAGTATAAAAAATGTGTATGGTTTGTACTGAATAAACCAGACAATATGACAGTAATAGTCACATATAGGTCATATTTAAATAAAAGTGTGAATGCCTGGCAATAAAGTTCTAAATCCTGGACTGGTTGTGTTTACTCTGGTGTTGTATGACCTCACATGTTGCATTCACCAAGATCTGATATCCGAATAGTACTGTTGTGATAACCACTGTTTCACACACTGGGCCACATAAAAAATATGTCTAGGAATGTATGCATAAGAATGTTGTAATTACAAGGTCAGATTGTACAACCAAGAGAGACTTAGAAAACACTAAAGGAAGAAAAAGCAGTTTCTCAATAGGTCACGCTGATGAAATGCAAATTGTTGATTTTTTTGCAGGCACAGCTTTGGTTCGAATCCCGGGATTGGTAGTAAGCTGTATGTATAATCATACCTCTCAACTGTATAGATTATCACAGAATGTCCAGATTTTTGGCTCATATTTTTGGCCTGTTCCACTTTTTTCCTGGCAAATCACTGGGATGGTCTCAAGATTGAAGTCACTAAATAATGACATACATTTCAGTTTCAGACTTCAAATTCTTCAGAAAATGTATATTAAAACAAATCCTGTTACTCTAGCAACTTTCTAAGTTTATAAGAGCAATATGTAAAATATGTCCCTATTTGTACCCCCATTTTATCAAGCTTTGTCCAGATGTTTTGCATGAAGAGGTTAAGAAGTATGTGCATAATTTTAACTAGGAATCTTGGAATATGTGTAGAAACAGTCAGGTAGTGTTAATAAACATTCCCTCCACATGTCTCCCAGGTAAGAGAAGTAGAATGTAGCTATAAGATGGTTGAAGTATAACTGTTTACAAACATACCACTGTCCAAACCAAGGCCATAGGGTATTGCAATAATACCTGTAGAGTAATGATTAGAGCAATGATAATTAAAGTTGCGAGTACTGCAAGGACATACAAGTTGTTAATTGAAATCTCTTTCTCTCTCTCCCTCCCACCATATCTGCAACAATAATTTGAACAATGTTTTCACCAAACCTACTGTTGGGACATATGTTCTATTGTTCAACAAATATTGAAATGTGTTTCTATTAATGTTCCATGTTTAAATACTATCATTGGTGGTCTGTTGTTATCAATGTAACCTGCAGGCTATTGTAATGGTCACCATGGTTCCATATATACATTGTTCTGTTTACTATGCAACTGTTCAGAATCTGTTTTTTGGAGTTAGTGGGAATATCTATGCATGCTGTTATATCTAATCCTGGACTGTGTTGACTATTGTTAACCGACATATGCTCTAAAACTGCAACACCATAGCACGTTTGGGAAGGACACCTCTCCCACCTCATCTGGCTGTGGCACTGGACCCCAGCAAATCTGGGACCCACCCTGGGACCTCCTCGTCCACTGTTCCTGCACCACATTTGGGTGGAACCACCTCAGGGGATAGGGCTCATTCCCCCTGGGAGTGGGTGCGGACAGGATATCGTCACCCAAAGCCAGGTCCAGGGATTGGTGTGTATTGAGCTCCAAAAAGAGTTTGGAGATCTGCTACGCCAGCTTGAGGGCCACATGTCGCAATTAGAGGGTAAGCTGCTCAGCCCCCAGCACAGCTACCTTCGGGGCCGTGAAAGTGCAGTGGTGACTGCCCATGGGTAGGGACCTCAGTCCCACTGTTTCCAATTGGGGGCTCATGGGCTTCTGATTTCCAAACACCCCTCCCTGTCCAAAGTGTTTACCCCCCACATGTGTCATATATCGCCCATGTATGCTGTCTTGTCTGTCTTGTCTGTCTTCCTACCCAATCTACCTCCCCAAACATACCTACTATCCTTCCCCAACATCCCACTCTCACCTTAAAAAAAGGGCAATCTGTCCCCCCCAAAAAATCTCGTGCCATACATAGATGTCCATTTCGCACACATGTCCACTGGACATATATAATCTTGTCTAATTATTGTTGTCCTCACCCATCTCTCAGGGGTTTGAGTGTCCAAACTTAACTCCAAATTCAGTGTATATGCACAGCTGTTGCTGTATCTGAAATGGACAGCTATGGACCTTCCCTACACCCTCCTGCACATCCCTAGCTATTTTTCCTATTGTCTTTCCCTCTGCATGACCCCTTTTTCACCACTTTCCTATCACCCTTTTTTTTCTTTTTTTTTAAAGAAATTAGTGCAGGATAAGCAGGAGTAAGCTGTTTTAAGCAGCAGTAAGCGACTTTGCTTGTCTTTGCACTGTGCTAAGCTAAGCCTACACAGATTAAGCAAGTATTGGTTTAATCGCGTTTTAGCAGTGCTTAGCTCTGTGCAAACCTGTGCAAACATGCTTACAACTGCTTAAAACTGCTTTAATCATCCTGTCACCAACAGCCACTGTTTTGGCCAGCAAAAAAACAATCAGCCTTACCCAATCTTGAACCCATGACCACATACACCATAGTCAGTGGAATGTACCGCTACTACATCTGAGTTGTACTACTGACTGTTTTTTTTTAAATATATCCTTGAAGACAGGTATAGAATACTGTGGAAGCACTACTTCATAAGATCAACAGACCATTTGATCGACATTCATTTGATCGACAGCTCATTTGGTCGACAACCAGTATTCAAGGCAAAAACCTGGGTATCCCCCCCTCCCCAATGTTGTGCAACCCTGGAGTTGATATATATAGTTGGTGGGGGTGTGGGGGGGTGAATCCCCCCACCTATTTCCATTTAAAACATGAAAATACAATAAAAACTACACATTTTAAACAGAAATAGGGGGGCTGTGCCTCCCACACCCCTCCCAACTATATATATCAACTCCAGGGTCACACAACATTGGGGAGGGGGGGCAAATCCCTGTTAAGTGTCTTGAATACTGGTTGTCGACCTAATGAATGTCGATCAAATGGTCTGGCGATCATATGAAGTAGACCCATATATAGAGAAAAAAAAAAAAATATATATATATATATATATATATATATATATATATATATATATATGTACCTAGATATATATTTATATATATGTACCTAGATATATATATTTATATATATATATAGATGTATATATATATATATATATATATAATAGAAGGGACATGCTGTATACATTACTGTGATACAGTACATATAAAAGGTGTATACACATGTCACAATTGATTGACAGTTGATATATATAGTTGGTGGGGGTGTGGGGGGGTGAATCCCCCCACCTATTTCCATTTAAAACATGAAAATACAATAAAAACTACACATTTTAAACAGAAATAGGGGGGCTGTGCCTCCCACACCCCTCCCAACTATATATATCAACTCCAGGGTTACACAACATTGGGTAGGGGGGGCAAATCCCTGTTAAGTGTCTTGAATACTGGTTGTCGACCAAATGAATGTCGATCAAATGGTCTGGCGATCATATGAAGTAGACCCATATATAGATAAATATATATATATATATATATATATATATATATATATATATATATATATATATATATATGTACCTAGATATATATTTATATATATGTACCTAGATATATATATATTTATATATATATATATATATATATATATATATATATATATATATATAGATATATATATATATATATATATATATATATATATATATATATATATATATATATATAATAGTAGGGACATGCTGTATACATTACTGTGATACAGTACATATAAAAGGTGTATACACATGTCACAATGCCAGGTATTTGTGATATATGAAAATGTGAGCACACTAAACAAGATGAAAGCCATGCAACCTGTATTGTGACCTATAGTCTGTACCATGCAAATGTCAAACACACAATTCTGTTATGGGAACATGTGTGTGGAGTGGCTAACAGTCCAAGAAGCTAGACACATATGTGTGGACCTTTGTCAACCCCATCCCTGCACACAGCCACAATGGCCACACATTCCCTGTCACCACTGGCAACAAGTGAAGGACAACTGGGTGCAGGCACAGGACATGCAAGTGTGGAGACTTTGGAAAGTGAACATGCAGCCACTAGCCATAGCCAGACTGCTGGTGAGGTCACACACAGGAAGGTGGGCATGGGTGTTTGAAGGAGGATTGATGCCTGTCCAGCACATGTAGCAAATGTCAATGCGGCAGTTACCAGGGGCATGTTTCAGGCTGTAATGGATGCTGGCATGTAATGAACGTAACACCAGACAACTCCACAGGGTTGTGACAGAACATCTCCCTGATGCTCATGTTTGTCTCTAGGACCTTGTTGCAGATAGGCGTGAGGGCAATGAGATTATGGATAGATGGTTGGGTGAGACTGAGGCACTCATCAGCCATGGAATACCTGTGCCTGAATGCTTGGCAGGGGAGTGGCAGCAGCCATGTGGACGTAGCTCAACACCACAATAGGCTGGGGATCCATGTGGCCATCCACCATCATGGTCACATAGTGCCAGTGACACTGGCAGTACTGATGGTGGTGTGCTGTCCACACTACGATGTAGCAAGCCATGGGCACCTGGTCCTGGCCGGTTCTAACAGGTTCATGGTTCCAGGAGACATCAGCCAATATCAGGGAGTAGTACTCCCTCGGCCCTTGTACCTGGTGGTTCCAGTCAGACCCATGGCAGGTCCAGTCCATTTGTCCGTGGTCGGAGAGGGTGAACTGTACACCCTGCCATGTATGACCCACAGCTGTCCACAAAACATCAGTGTAGGGCAGCCATATGGTGTGATTGTGTGCGGGTTGACACACACACACACACACACACACACACACACACACACACACACACACACACACACACACACACACACACAGAAACACACACACACGCACCCATGCACGCACACACACACACACACATATATCACAATCAGGAAAGAGGCCACCTACACACACATGCACCAAGCATGCATAGGCCATATCAGTCCCACACCCCAAACACACTGAACGGCACAGCCTAGGGCTATGGCAAACACGCACAACACCCTCTGCATATGATGAAACTTGTGCTAGATTCCCTTCCATTCAAACCATCGATGCAGAGACATGCAATTATGGGTCTGCTGCACAGGCTGAACATACTAAATCGTAGCTATGTAATGCTGAGTGTCCAAATTTAACTCCAAATTCAGTATATATGCACAGCTATTGCTGTAGAAGAAATGGACAGCTATGGACCTTCCCTACACCCATCCTGAACATCCCTAGCTATCTTTCATATTGTTTTACCCTCTTTGTGCCCCCTTTTTCACCACTTTCCACTCACCCCTGTTTTCTTTTCTTTTAAAGAAATTCTGCATATATACCTGCAGGATGTGCATTGTGTTCATATCATAGTGTTGTTGGTTCATTGCTCCCCCATTTGCAGCCTTTGTCCAGATCTGTTGCACTTAGGGGTGGGGAGGAATGCTTCTGGGTATGACTCCAGTACATGTTATGCTCATATATATATATATATATATATATATATATATATATATATATATATATATATATATATATATATATATATATAATTATATATATATATATATATATATATATATATATATATATATATATATATATATATATATATATATATATATATATATATACCTAATATATATATATATATATATATATATATATATATACTTTGAAACATCTAAAACCCATGACACTGAATTTCATAACATCTAACACTACAAATCACAAGAAAATAACATCCCCTCCACATATACTGACACCAAAGGGGGGCAAGCCCCCATGCTCCCCCCCGTTCATTAAATATACCAACTCCAAGATCGCACTACAGTGGTAAAAAGTTAATTTATTAACTCCACTGTATCAAACCCCCATGCAGAAATATAGTAAAATGTGTGTTTGATAGTTTGGTGTCATTATATGTCAATATATAGGTTCATAGGTTCATAGGTAGGTACTAGGCTATCTGCCTGAAGGCATTTATAGGCCTAGCTGGAATGTGTTGGCTTTCGCCACACCCTTGGATTAGTTCCCTGTGCCTCTGTCCAGCAGAGTCATTGAAGTGATCCCTGGGGTAAACTTTCTGTTTCCCATCCACTCGTCAAGGTTTCTCTTGAAGAGGGTTAGCGAGGATCTCTTCCTAATGTAGATTTAAATCTTTTCCAGAGCGTGGCAAGTCTCTGGGATAGGACTCTATCCCTCCA